>NC_081391.1:25878316-25990554 GCF_030684315.1 Stegostoma tigrinum | reverse complement strand
AACCGTGTCTCTAAAGTCTCATCCAAATTGTTCATATCAATGACAAATGAGTGCCGACCCAACACCACTGGTCAGTCTGAAAACAATCTTCCATCACCGCCCTTTGTATCTCATTGGCGAGCTCTCCCTGGATCCCAGAAGATTATTAAAATGTTTTCCCAAAAAGTCCAATGGACTTATCGGTCTTTGCCCAATTGGTTCCCCCCCCCCCCCCACAGACCGGGCCCCCCCCCCACCACAGACCGGGCCCCCCCCCCCACAGACCGGGCCCCCCCCCCACCACAGACCGGGCCCCCCCCCCCACCACAGACCGGGCCCCCCCACCACCCACAGACCGGGCCCACCACCACCCACAGACCGGCCCCCTCCCCCCCCCCACAGACCGGGCCCCCTCCCCCCCCCACAGACCGGGCCCCCCCCCCCACCCACAGACCGGGCCCACCCACAGACCGGCCCCCTCCCCCCCCCACAGACCGGGCCCCCCCCCCCCCCCACAGACCGGGCCCCCCCCACCACCCACAGACCGGGCCCACCCACAGACCGGCCCCCCCCCCCACAGACCCGGCCCCCCCCCCCCCACAGACCGGCCTCCCCACAGACCGGCCCCCCCCCCCCACAGACCGGCCCCCCCCCCCACAGACCGGCCCCCCCCCCCCACAGACCGGGCCCCCCACCCCCCCCCACAGACCGGGCCCCCCACCCCCCCCCCACAGACCGGGCCCCCCCCCACAGACCGGGCCCCCCCCCCCCCCCACAGACCGGGCCCCCCCCCCCCCCCCCACAGACCGGGCCCCCCCCCCCCCCCCCCACAGACCGGGCCCCCCCCCCCCCCCCCCCCACAGACCGGGCCCCCCCCCCCCCCACAGACCGGGCCCCCCCCCACAGACCGGGCCCCGCCCCCCCCCCCCCCCCAGACCGGGCCCCCCCCCCCCCCCCCACAGACCGGGCCCCCCCCCCCCCCACAGACCGGGCCCCCCCCCCCCCCCCACAGACCGGGTCCCCCCCCCCCCCCCCCACAGACCGGGTCCCCCCCCCACAGACCGGGTCCCCCCCCCCCCCCCCCACAGACCGGGTCCCCCCCCCCCCCCCACAGACCGGGCCCCCCCCCCACCCACAGACCGGGCCCACCCACAGACCAGCCCCCCCCCACCGCCCCAACCCCGATCAGTCTCCCCTGACATCGATCAGTCTCCCCTGACATCGATGGTAGTTGCTCAGGGTTTGATTGTTCGGTCCTGCCAAGATGGCGGCGCTGCGGTTGGTGCGGGGCCTCCTGAAGGAGCTGCGGAGCCTGGGCCCGGGCCCGGTGCAGGGACACAGTTACCGGGAGTCCGCCGCCTACACCTACATCCTGCAGCAATTCAGGAAGAACCAGGTCATAACCAGGCCTTTCAGCCCGTCGAGTACAGTGTAGAGGGAGCTTCACTGTGTACCTAACCCTGTGCTGTCCCTGTCCTGGGAGTGTTTGATGGGGACATGTAGAGGGAGCTTTACTCTGTACCTAACCCTGTGCTGTCCCTGTCCTGGGAGTGTTTGATGGGGACAGTGTAGAGGGAGCTTCACTGTGTACCTAACCCTGTGCTGTCCCTGTCCTGGGAGTGTTTGATGGGGACATGTAGAGGGAGCTTTACTCTGTACCTAACCCTGTGCTGTCCCTGTCCTGGGAGTGTTTGATGGGGACAGTGTAGAGGGAGCTTCACTGTGTACCTAACCCTGTGCTGTCCCTGTCCTGGGAGTGTTTGATGGGGACAGTGTAGAGGGAGCTTCACTGTGTACCTAACCCTGTGCTGTCCCTGTCCCTGGGAGTGTTTGATGGGGACATGTAGAGGGAGCTTTACTCTGTATCTAACCCCGTGCTGTCCCTGTCCTGGGAGTGTTTGATGGGGACAGTGTAGAGGGAGCTTCACTGTGTACCTAACCCTGTGCTGTCCCTGTCCCTGGGAGTGTTTGATGGGGACAGTGTAGAGGGAGCTTTACTCTGTACCTAACCCCGTGCTGTCCCTGGGAGTGTTTGATGGGGCATGGGGTGGGGGCAGTGTCGAGGGAGCTGGGGTTTGACGCAGGATTGTGAGAGACCATTAAATGTAGGAGCAGAAACATGCCATTCAGCCCATCAAGTCTGTTCCACCATTCAGTGGCTGATCTGATAGCCCTCAACCCCATTTTGCTGCCTTTGCCCCATCACTCTAGATTCCCTACTGACAAAAATCTCCATCATGAATATCCTTAATGATACAGCCTTCTGCAGTGAAGAATTCCACCGATTCACCCCCCTCCGAGGGAAGAAATTTCTCTTCTTCTCTGTCTGAAATATGTAACTCCTTACTCTGAGTCTTTTGCTCCCCTCAGACAACTTCTCAGTAACTACTCTGTCAAGATTGCCAAGAGTCTTATATGTTTCAATGACGTGGTCTCACATTCATCCAAACTCTCATGAGGCCCAACCTCTCAAAATAATAGTGCTGAACAGGCCCTTCAGCCCATTGAACCTGCACCACCAAGAATTCATTATCTATGCTAGCCCTACCTTACCACACTAAGCCCATTGCCTTGAATGTTATGAAACTTAGGTGCTCATCCAAGAACCTTTTAAAGGTTGTGAGGTTTCCTGCTTCAACTTCCCTCCAAGGTAGTGCATTCCAGGTTCCCCACCACCCTCTGGGTGAAAATAGTTTTCCTAAAACACTCTAAACTTACTGCCTTTCACTTAAAAATTATCTTATTGACCCTTTGACTGAGGGGAGCAGCTGCTTTTTATCCATGCTGTTTACGCCTGTCAGGCATATACACCAGTATCAGACCCTCCTTGGCCTTCACTGTTCCACAGAAATTAAGCTGAGGTTATCCTGCCTGTCTTCATCACTGAAATGCTCCATCCCAGTCAATATCCTGGTGAATCTCCTGTGTACCCCCTCCAGCGCATTCACAACCTTGCTATAGTGTGGTTACCAGAACTACACACAATACTCCAGCTGTGGCCTCACCAAAATCTGTAGAGCTCCAACATAACCTCCCTGCTCTTACAATCTGTGCCACAACTGGTAAGGGCAAACATCCCAAATGTCACCTTAAGCTATGAAGCTGTCCAGCTATCTTCAGGGTCAAGATCCCTCTGAGCTTCCAAGTCAACCTGCTCAGCCTCTCATTAAACAATCCCTCCACACCCAGGATCATTCTCCTGCAACCTCCCTGGACTGTCTCCTACTCCCTACCTTTCTAGTCTAAGACTAATACCCCACCATTCCAAGGCCTCAAACCATCCCATTTCAATGCTAACATTTCCACCGTAGATGTGCTGCAATATTCCAGTGAGACACAATGCATTCTGATTTGGCACTTTATAGCCTTCAAGGCTCAACAGTGAGTTCACCAACTTTCTTACAATCTTCTCCCTTTGCCCCACCCACAGGCTTGGCTTGTTTTATTTTCTGACCAACCTGTTCAGAGCCATTGAGTCATACAGTACAGAAACCGACCCTTCACTCCAACCAGTCCATGCCGACCATAATCCCAAACTAAACTAGTCCCACCTGCCTGCGCTTGGCCCATTTCCCTCCAAACATTTCTTATTCATGTACTTATCCAAATGTCTTTTAAACACTGTAACTGTCCGTACATCCACCACTTCGCCGGGAAGTTTGTTCCACACACAAACAACACACTATAAAAAAATTGTCCCTCATTGCCTTTTTTCAATCTTTCTCCTCTCACCTTTAGAAAATGCCCCCTGGTCTTGAAATCCCCCACCCTGGGAAAAAAACACCTGCTGTTCACCTTGTCTATACCTCTCATGATTTTATAAACCTCTATAAAGACACCTGTCAACCTCCTGAATTCCAGTGAAAAAGAAGTCCTGCCTATCCAGCTTCTCCCTCTAACTCAAACCCTCCATTCCCAGCAACATCCCCGTAAATCTCTTCTGAGCCCTCTCTAGGTTAATGATATTCTTCCTATAACAAGGTGACCAGAACAGGACATGTTACTCCAGAAGAGGCCTCACCAACATCCTGTACAACCTCAACATAACACCCCAACTCCTAAACTCAAAGGTCTGAGCAATGAAGGCAAGCGTACTAAACACCTTCTTACCCACCCTGTCTACATGTAAGCAAACTTCAAAGAATTACGTACCTGAACCCCTAGATCTCTCTGCTCTATAATACTACCCACTTCTAATTGTGTAAGTCCTGCCATTGCTTGTTTGATGAAAATACAATACAATTTGTCAAACACGTTACCAAAATGTTGCTGTCTTTCACAGTTGGAGTAGGTGGGACTTGTATCTGATCCTCCAACAGGATTGTCCTGTTTACTTTGTTGTTGGTAGAGAGGACCCCTATTGTCTGTATCACATCTTGACTTACCCTAATTCTACATCTCTTATTTATCAGTACCATTAACAATCCCCTTGTCTTTTACCTTGGGCCTACGCACCAACTGTTTCCCTTGTCCCAACTCCACCTCAGTCAAATGTATAAAAGGCACTATTTTCCAGACCCTTTCAGTTCTGAAGAACTCATACCAAACTTGAAACATTAACTCTGTCTCCTCACATACTGCCTGCAGCCCTGCTGAGTTTCTACAGCATTCCGTGTTTGTTTCAGATTTCTAATATCTGTGACACTTTGCCTTTTATTGTGAGACTGAATGACAGTTCTGTCCAATCCCCTCCCCACCCACATATCTCACCCTTCAACAGCCCCCTCTCATGCTTCACCTGGGTGATGAGCAGAAGACACTAGCAGGGTTAGTTTCAGCCTTTAAATATGTCAAGAATTTCTGATGTGTCACGGACTGATAGGCTGCTCATTCCCTGGGAGGGGCCATTCAGGAGCTCCCCTGAAATAAGTTGCAAAGATTGTAGCACTGAAAAGTTCACACTTCTCAAGCTGCTTTACCAAGAGACCTCAGCTGACATTCCTGGTTACAACAGTTGGTAGTAATTCGCAGCTAAAGCTCTGGCTCATGCTGATCAGATCAGCAATTTTCTGAGCGCTAGTTATTTTGGAAATTGATTTGGCTGACAGTGTTGCTCTGTTAATGGGATCTTTATTGCAAATGAGTAGCTTAATTTTAGTGACTGCTTGAACTGAAGTTTTCAGCAAAGTGTATTGGGTAATGATTCTTGCTTTGGGGATTATAGATTGTGGATGTGCGAAAGTCCCTAGGTTCAATTCCCGGATGAGGCCTGATGATAGCAGGTTTTTGGTTCTGGGGTGGCACGGTGTCACAGTGGTTAGCACAGCTGCCTCACAGCGCCAGGGACCCGGGTTCGACTCCACCATCCGGCAACTGTCTGTGTGGAGTTTGCACATCTTCCCTGTGCCTGTGTGGGTTTCCTCTGGGTGCCCCGGTTTCCTCCCACAGTCCAGAGATGTGCAGGTTAGGTGGATTGGCTGTGGGAAATTGCCCACAGTGTTCAGTGATTAGGTGTGTTAGAGAGGGATGGGTCTGGGTGGGATGCTCTGAGGGTCGGTGTGGACTTGTTGGTCCGGAGGGCCTGTTTCCACACTGTAGGCATTCTATGAATGTTAATAACCGCAAGCAAAAACAGAAATTGCTGGAAAAGCTCAGCAGCTCTGGCAGCATCTGTGAAGAGAAATCAGAGTTAACATTTCAGGTCTGGTGACCCTTCGTCAGAACTGCTTCCCCACTTCTGAGATTTCTAGCTTTTCCAGCAATTTCTGTTTTTGTTTCTGATTTACAACATCGCAGTTTTTTTTCGGTTTTTATTTAATGTTAATAACCAGTTGCTCACTCTGGCTTGGTACAGGTTACCGGTGAGAAACTGTGCCGTGCTCACCATGAGCTGTATCACCAAGCCTCCACCTACATGTGCCTCCTGCAGAGTGTCCGACAGCACCTAACTCTACACCAGGAGTACCACAGCAAGGGAGAACGGTCACCCCATGAAGTAGCACAGCTTGTGGGCCTCAAACTGCCACAGCAACCCGGAGGCAAAGGATGGGAAAAATGAGGAGGAGGAAAAGCAGCCTTACTGCTAGAGTACATCTTGTTGATGAACACATTGTTGTAATTCTGATGGTCTCGCTTATTTCACTGACAATGTCAGCGTGGCCTGCAGGCTGTTGTCGTTTTTTGTATATAGTGCAGCTCCTCAGGATCTCAGTGGCTCATGAAGTGATTAAAAACAGACTCCATTTAAACCAAGTTTGTGACTGTGATATTTTTTATTGAAACAAAGATTAATGTGAGACCTGGAGAGATGAGATTCAGAATCCGAGCCGTGTATTCGAAACCTGTTCATTCTGCGCTGTTTGAGCTTTTCAGTGCCCTGTCCTTTCTGAATGATTCTGTTCGAAGTACCAGTCACTGACCCTGTTTCGTTTTCCTCCCAATTCCCCCCCACCCTAAAAGTGTTGACTCTGTACAATCCAGATGGTTTCAGCGATCATTCTCTGCTCTGCCTGTGACAATCTGCCAGCTGATTTTCCCAGGCTGTTTCATTAACGGGACCTAGTCAGACCCCATAATAGAGTTTCTCCTTAAAATGCTCTTTCAATGCCCTGTAAACCTGTGTTCCCCCCCACCCCTAGCCAAAGTTATTGAGCCCACTGCTAGTGGGAAGTATTTCTTCCTGTCAGAGTTTTGTACTCCTCAGTGAGGTCCTCTTCAGACTGTTTCAGGGACAATAACACCAACTTGTCGAGTCTCTTCATAGCTAAAACACTCCTAGTCCAGGCAACATCCTGGTGAATCTCTACACCCTCTCCAGTGCAATCACATTCTTATAGAATGCTGATTAGGTCAGGCTTCTACTTATTGACTACAGCTCCGCTTCCAACACCATAATTCCAACCAAACTAACCTCCAAATTCCGAGACTTCCTGATCCACAAACCACAATCAGTAAGAATAGGCAACAACGTTATTGTATGGTCAAATTCTATCCTAACTCCATCTACAAGTTCGCTGACAACATCACTATTGTAGGCTGGATCTCAAACAATGACAAGATAGAACACAGGAAAGAGATTGAGTGCTTCTCGGCATGGTATAACAATAAAAATCTCTCCCTCGACTTCAGTAAAATAAAGGAGCTGGTCGTTGATTTCAGGAAGCAGAGAGGTGGGCAGGCCCTCATTTACATCAATGGTCTGAGGTGGAGATGGCTGAGAATGTCAAGTTCCTAGGAGTGATGGTCACCAACAGTCTGGCCTGGACTGCCCATGCTGATGCGATGGTCAAGAAAGTACAACAATGCCTCTTCTTCCTCAGGAGGCTAAAGAAATTTGACATGTCCATGAAGATTCTTCACTAATTTTTATAGAAAGCATTCAATCCGGACTCATATGGCTTGGTCTGACAACCAGGACTGTAAGAAATTACAGAGACTTGTGAACACAGCCCAGTCCATCACCCAAACCAACCTTCCATCCATTGACTCTACACTTCTCACTGCCTCAGGAAGGCAGCCAACGGTAAAGTCCCCTCCCACCCGGTTATTATCTCTTCCAAACTCTTCCATTGGGCAGAAGATACAAAAGCTTAAACACACGAGCCAACAAATTCAAGAATCTCATCTTTCCCATTGCTGTTAGACTTCTAAATTAATCTCTCAAATTTAAAATTAATTTTGATATTGGTTTTTTTGAATTTTCTCTGCAGTCGTAACATCGTATCCCTCCCTCTGTCCTGTTAACCTAATGCACTTTGAATGGTATAACCTGTACTGGGTGCCAAACAAAATTTTTCACTGTATGTAGGCACATGTGACAATAATAAATCAATCAGATCAGGAACTGCACACAGTGTTCCAGCTGTGGCCTAACTAGCAGCTACACCACAACCTCTCTGCTTTTGTATTTAATATTTAGACTATGAAAGGCCAATATCCTGTATGTTTTCTTAATTACTTTACTGATCCAATTTGTTGTCTTCAAGGATCTGGAGACAAGAACATCAAAGTCCCTCTTATCCTCTGTACTTCCAAGAGTCTTGCCATTCCTTGTGTACTCCCTTGTCTTGTTAGTCCTCCCAAAAAGCATTACTTTGTACTTTTCTGCTTGTCTATATCATCCTGTGGACCAAGGCTTTCCTCCTCACTATTTATTACAGCACCAATTTCATGCCATCTGAAAACATAAAATCTCCTTTATTTCTGTCCAAATCATTAATACGCACTTCAGACAGCACGCTGCCCAACACTGAACCCTGTGATACCCAGCTGGACACAGGTTTCCAGTCACAAAGACATCCTTCAACCATCACCCTCTGTCACCTGCCACTAAACCACATCTGGATCTGAATTGCCCTGGATCCCTGTTTCCTCCTTGACTACACGCCTATGTGGTCTAAAACATTTCCAAATTTCATGCAGACTGAAACACCCCTCTTGGCCTGTTCATTTTCACCCACTTTTCAGCAACACTTATAGAATAAGGGGCAGCATTTATTGCCCATCCCTAATTGCCTTGGAAAAGGCGTTGAGGAGCTGCCTTCTTGAGCTGCTGCAGCCCTGCTGTTGAGATCCTCCTGCTCTGTGACTATGCGAACCACTCCATGTCAGCTGAATAATTTGGTGTGTTTTATTCTAAGAAAGAAAATCAGGGAACAAGAGGGCAGCTGACATTAACCTCATTTTATGTTGACGTGGTGAAAAGTATAAAATAACAGACATAATACAAAGAAAATATAATCCCAGAAAAGCTTCTCTGAAGAATCGTGGGACAAATTAATAGAAACTTGGGCAAACATGGATTAATTAAGGAAAGCTAGATTTGTTAAGGGCAAATCAATTTTAACCAACTTGAAGAGGTAGCAGTGTTGAAGAGATTAATGCTGTTGATGTGATTTACATGGACTTTCAAACAGTTACACACAACTGACTTGTGAGCAAAATTATTAATAATGGAATAGAAAGATCTGAAACAACAGTTCTGATGAAGAGTCACTAGACTCAAAACATCAAAATTTTATTATCACATGTATTTTACATGAGAAAAACAGTAAAATACAGTGAAAAGCTTTTATATGATCCAGTGCCATTTTGAATAGTTTTAAGGATAACGGATGAATTAGAAATATATAGCTTAAAGAGAGTGCTTTCATCCCATAAATGCTGCCAAATCTCCTGAGTTTCTCCAGCAATTTCTGTTTTGTGACATACACGATTGGCTGATTGACAGGGAGTAGACGTGGTGAATGAATATTTGTGGGAAAATTTGTCGTGGATCTCCGGGGAATTCAGTGTTGGGGCTCTAGTTCTTCCTGACATATTTAAATGAAACAGAATTACAGGATTTAATTTCAAAATCCGGGAATAGAAAACTTCTGAAGTGTTATGAACGATAAGGAGTACAGTTTAGAACCTTGAACGACCAAAGAGAAGATGGTGGAATGGCCAGATAAATGGCAGATGAAATTCAATGCAGAGAAATGTCAAGTGATTTGCTTTTGTAGGAAGAATATGAGAAGGCAGTATACAATAACAGGTACAATTGTAAAGAGGGTGCAGGATGCATAAATCTGAGAAAATGGCAGGAGTGGTTGAAGGCACAGTATATATACACTGTTCTAGGCTTCACAAGAGTGGTTCCAGAGATGAAGAAATTCAGTTAGAAAAGTTGGGATAGTTAGTGTAGATTAGAGGGAGGATTTGAATCAGACGCTCAGAATAGTGAGGTACCTGAACAGTTTATACCAGGTGAAATTGTTGGTAGGATTGAGCACAAGAGGCCAAGTGACACAAAGGAAAACTTATATTACACTCTGCGGCAGGATCTAGAATGAGCTGCCAGACCTTACTGGAGGCCAGTTCAACTGAGGCCCTTAGGAGGAAACTGGATGATTATTTAAAGAGTAAAAAGGCTCAGTGCGAGAAAGGAAGAGGCAGGGGATGGGGACTATGGTGAGTTACTCTTAACAGAAGAGTCATCTCAGACGTGATGCGCCCAAAAGGGGTTGTGATTCTGAACAGATGGAAATCTGAAGCAAAGTGTAAAATAAATGCAGTTGTTCTCATTCAGCTCCAAACTGGGAAAATAAAGCAGCTTCTATGAAGCTGGTTAAAATATCAGAAATGCAAACTTCCAAACTTGATGCGCTTCCTGGTCAGGAAAGCAGGTTATTTATTAAAAGCAGACCCTGGCAGCGGTGGGATTCGAACCCACGCCCCCGAAGAGACTGGAGCCTTAATCCAGCGCCTTAGACCGCTCGGCCACGCTACCGCATGAAGGAAAGGGTTGACAAAACGGTCTTAAAACCTTTTACTATCGTTTGTGTTAAATAAGGATCAGATGCTGCAATCGTTTCAAATTAATTCCACTCGCCGATAATTTCCGACTAATTCTGAGTCCATAGGGAATTAAAAATACATTAAATAAGTAAAAGTGTCGCTGCTGGCAGCGGTGGGATTCGAACCCACGCCCCCGAAGGGACTGGAGCCTAAATCCAGCGCCTTAGACCGCTCGGCCACGCTACCGCCGCGCAGCGCCTCGCCTCCCGGGCCCCTGCTGCTTCCCGCGGCGGCCACACGAGCTTCTCCATCGGCGGACGGCACCGTCCAGAGCCCGCGGGACGGCTCCTCCAGCTCGGCCTCTGCTCCTTGTCGGCCTCGGGCTGTCAGCGAAGCCGCCCCGCCCGGGGACAAGCCGCTTCCTCTCGGCGTTGCCTCTAAGTGAGTGTTGGCGGCGGCGCTTTGTCACCTGGTAGCGTGGCCGAGCGGTCTAAGGCGCTGGATTAAGGCTCCAGTCTCTTCGGGGGCGTGGGTTCGAATCCCACCGCTGCCAGCAGCGACACTTTTACCATTCATTTTAAAACGAGTTTAATAAATCCATTTCCATTCTTCACAATTAAAACAAGAAGTGCCTCACAATCAGCTCAAGATTCTCAGAAATAAAGGGAGATGTTTCCACTGGCGACATAGTTAGGCCACAGGTAATTGAGTGATGGAACAGGTTCGAGGGGCTGAATGGCCCTTTTTCTCTGCCTATGTACTTGTAATAGACCTCCGTGACCAGGATAAATTGGAGAACGTGAATTGTTCTCTTTAAAGAGAAAGTGATTGAACAGAAGTTTTAATAGAGATGTTAAAAATCATCGATAAGTGATAATGGGAAGGGCAGATGCTGGAGAATCCAAGATAACAAAAAGTGTGAAGCTGGATGAACACAGCAGGCCCAGCAGCATCTCAGGAGCACAAAAGCTGACATTTCGGGTCTAGACCCTTCATCAGAGAGGGGGATGGGGGGAGGGAACTGGAATAAATAGGGAGAGAGGGGGAGGCGGACCGAAGATGGAGAGAAAAGAAGATAGGTGGAGAGGAGAGTATAGGTGGGGAGGTAGGGAGGGGATAGGTCAGTCCAGGGAAGACGGACAGGTCAAGCAAGTGGGATGAGGTTAGTAGGTTGGAGATGGAGGTGCGGCTTGGGGTGGGAGGAAGGGATGGGTGAGAGGAAGAACAGGTTAGGGAGGCAGAGCCAGGTTGGACTGGTTTTGGGATGCAGTGGGTGGAGGGGACGAACTGGGCTGGTTTTGGGATGCGGTCGGGGAGGGGGAGATTTTGAAGCTGGTGAAGTCCACATTGATACCATTTGGCTGCAGGGTTCCCAAGCGGAATATGAGTTGCTGTTCCTGCAACCTTCGGGTGGCATCATTGTGGCACTGCAGGAGGCCCAGGACGGACATGTCATCTAAAGAATGGGAGGGGGAGTTAAAATGGTTCGCGACTGGGAGGTGCAGTTGTTTGTTGCGAACCGAGCGGAGGTGTTCTGCAAAGCGGCCCCCAAGCCTCCGCTTGGTTTCCCCAATGTAGAGGAAGCCACACCGGGTACAGTGGATGCAGTATACCACATTGGCAGATGTGCAGGTGAACATCTGCTTGATATGGAAAGTCATCCTGGGGCCTGGGATGGGGGTGAGGGAGGAGGTGTGGGGGCAAGTGTAGCATTTCCTGCGGTTGCAGGGGAAGGTGCCGGGTGTGGTGGGGTTGGAGGGCAGTGTGGAGCGAACAAGGGAGTCATGGAGAGAGTGGTCTCTCCGGAAAGCAGACAAGCGTGAGGATGGAAAAATGGCTTGGGTGGTGGGGTCGGATTGTAGATGGTGGAAGTGTCGGAGGATGATGCGTTGTATCCGGAGGTTAGTGGGGTGGTATGTGAGAACGAGGGGGATCCTCTGGGGGCGGTTGTGGCGGGGGTGGGGTGTGAGGGATGTGTTGCGGAAAACGCGGGAGATGCGGTCAAGGGCGTTCTCGACCACTGTGGGGGGAAAGTTGCAGTCCTTGAAGAACTTGGACATCTGGGATGTGCGGGAGTGGAATGCCTCATCGTGGGAGCAGATGCGGCAGAGGCGGAGGAATTGGGAATAGGGGATGGAATTTTTGCAGGAAGGTGGGTGGGAGGAGGTGTATTCTAGGTAGCTGTGGGAGTCGGTGGGCTTGAAATGGACATCAGTTACTAGCTGGTTGCCTGAGATGGAGACTGAGAGATCCAGGAAGGTGAGGGATGTTCTGGAGATGGCCCAGGTGAGCTGAAGGTTGGGGTGGAAGGTGCTGGTAAAGTGGATGAACTGTTCGAGCTCCTCTGGGGAGCAAGAGGCGGCGCCGATACAGTCATCAATGTAACGGAGGAAGAGGTGGGGTTTGGGGCCTGTGTCGGTGCGGAAGAGGGACTTCACAAGCTTCAAAATCTCCCCTCCCCCCCACTGCATCCCAAAACCGGCCCAGCTCGTCCCCTCCCCCCACTGCATCCCAAAACCAGTCCAGCCTGTCTCTGCTTCCCTGACCTGTTCTTCCTCTCACCCATCCCTTCCTCCCACCTTAAGCTGCACCTCCATTTCCTACCTACCACCACATCCTGCCTCCTTGACCTGTCCATCTTCCCTGGACTGAACTATCCCCTCCCTACCTCACCACCTATACTCTCCTCTCCACCTATCTTCTTTTCTCTCCATCTTCGGTCCGCCTCTCCCTCTCTCCCTATTTATTCCAGTTCCCTCTTCCCATCCCCCTCTCTGATGAAGGGTCTAGGCCCGAAACGTCAGCTTTTGTGCTCCTGAGATGCTGCTTGGCCTGTTGTGTTCATCCAGCTCCACACTTTGTTATCTTATGTTTAAAATCATGATGGTTTGGAGTAAATAAAATCCAGCGCCATATGAAGGGATTGTAAAGGGAGAGATGAGGTGAATTCTTTACTCAGACAGTGCTCAGAATCGACAATATTTCACTCGACATTGAGGTGGAGGCTGATAAATTCCCTTGAAAGGGAAAGAGAGACATTTGTACAAAACAGGAGCAGATTGTTTCTCATTAATAAGGGAATTCAGGCAGGAAAATGGGGTTGAGAAAAGTACCATCTCTGATTGATTGGTGGAGCAGACTCGATGGGCTGAATGGTCTAATTTTGATTCTAAATTTTATGGTTATTTTGGAATTATAAACTTGCTGAAAAGGTTAATGCAAGGGTTAATCTGCAGGCTCCTCCTGGTTAATGACAATGCATTTTATTAAAACAAGCTGATAACGTGTCCCAGAGATAATAGGAACTGCAGATGCTGGAGAATCCAAGATAAGGTGTCCCAAGTACTTTTCCTGAACTTTGAATTATTTAACAACTTGGCAGTTCGTTATTGAGCGAAAACTTCATCGAAGGTCGCTGCTGAGAGCGCTGCAAATTTACCATTGTATTTTGCAAAATACTGTCAGATTTCCATAAGTGCGATCATGTTTGGGATGATAACGAACTCGTTGTTCAGTCAAACTGAGAACCGACCCTGTCAGGTCCTCAGCTCAGAAACCAAGGTAAGACCTTCAGGAAGTATTCAACATTTGACGGAGTCCTGGGGCAGTAACTGAGGGGGTGGGGGTGGAGACACAGACCTGTTTCTGTGGTAATAACCCCGCCATTCTCCAACTGCTGGCCACAATGCCATCACTTTATTAAGTGACCACAAACTCTGTCTCTGAGGGGTGGTAGGCGCTGCCTGTCTCATTCTGTCTCTGACTTGTAGCACTTGGAGAGGAATTGGAACCTTGCGTCACAAACCCAGCTTCCGGAAAAGAAACAGCAACTCCTCAGACATTTGGCCTCAACACCATTGAGTTAAACAGGGAAAACAGGCCAGCGGTAGAAAGTGAATGTATCTGCACGTTTCTGAGCGTGTCTGTATCTAGACATTTGACCAAATGTGTGTGTAGTTCGGAGTTCAGTCTGACCCCATCTACAATTCACTGTAAACTTTCCAAATTGTTAAAATTTGTTTAAATTATGGGGAGGTTAGAGATTTGAAGAACCGGGACGGGGTGGGTGTGAGATTTATAAATGCTTCATTGGCAGATGTGACAATAACTGACAACTCACTGGCCTGATGATTCTTACTGTTCTGAGGAATTGCTCACGCAAGGTTTTGCAGAGTCTGTGTTACAGATTATATTCAATTTACATTCGAGGCTGTTATTATAAAGCCGTGCCCCCAGAGGGCAGCAGAGCTCCACAGAATATTCCCACGCAGGACAGGGACAGTCCAAACTAAAGCTGGGATCACAGTGGGTCAGGCTGCATCAGAGGAGCAGGAAAGTTGATGTTTCGGGTTGGGACCCTTCTTCAGGGCTTGGACAGTCCATAGATAGAGAGTAGGCTAACGTTTTGTGTCAAGATGACTCTTCATCAGAGCTGAAGTGAAGTTTAGAGGGGACAGCATTTATGTAGTCACTTGGGGAGGTTGGTGAGGAGAGTAGGTGTAAGGTGCTGCTGGAGCAAAGATGTTGAAAGTTCAGATTAAGTGAATGGTGCGTGAGGATGGCTGAACAATGGTGTGTCTCCTGTCAGACTTGAAAGGACAGACAGTCCCCTTGAGATGGGGTAATGGGGGCAGGAGTGGGGAAAAGAGGATATCATAACAAGCTAGAGGAGAGGGAAGAAATGATTCACAATTTGAAGGTGTTGAACTCAATATTGAGTGCAAAAGGCTGTAAAGTGTGAAGATGCAAAGTTATTCCTCCAGTTTGTGCTGTGCATTCACTGGAACACTGCAGCATGCTGAGGACAGACACATGTGGAGCATGTGAGCAGGACACGGTGTTAAAATAATCAGCTTTGGGAAGGTCAGGGTCCTGCTTGCACAGACCAGAGGTGCTCTGGAAAGTGACCACCCAGTCTGTGTTTGGTTTCTCTGATGTAGAGCAGGCTACAACAACGTTGGATTATACAGTAGGACATAGCAGTGGCGTTCCCCACTGAATGAAACACTGGGATTTCCTACAGTATATTAGCATGTTTAATGGTGAAATTTATATGGAGGTTGTTTATTTCTATTTCTAAAGGAGTTTTGCGAATGACATGTTTGGATTTTTTCCACAGGGAGACCTGACCTACGAGGAACGCAAGTATGAGGGTGGTAATTACGCCAGTGTTACGGTGAGTGGGAAACCATTTGACGAGGGGTCAGGTGAAGGAGCACTGAAATTGCTCAAATATGTCGGAGGATCCAATGAACAAGGTACAGGGATTCTGCGGGAGTCTGGTGTATAATGGTCAGGAAAGGACAGGGGCTTGGGTTTCAAGCTTTATAGGAATTGGACTGGTACCTCACCAAGGCAGCTAACTCACCACAATCATTCACCAAATTCATCGACCACACAACACAACGACTTGCATTCATATATCACCTTGGAGTGCAGGCTCATAGTTAGTTGAAAGTGGAGTTGCAGGCAGACTGGATAGCAAAGAGGGGATTGATACACGTGCCGTTATTGGTCAGCGCATTGAGCATAGGAGTTGGGAGGGTCATGTTATGGCTGTACAGGACATTGATTCAGCCACTTTGCGTGCAATACTCGTCTCCCTGCTGCAGGAAGGATGTTGTGAGACTTGAAAGGGTTCAGAAACATTTTACAAGGACGTAGCAGGATAGGAGGGTTTGAGCTACAGGGAGAGGCTGAAGAGGCTGGGGCTATTTTCCCTGGAGCAGCGGAGGATGAGGAGTGACCTTATAAAATCATGAGGGGCATGGGTTGGGTAAATAGCTGAGATCTTTCCCCAGCATCAGGGAATTCGAAACCAGAGGGGCATCAGATCAAGGTGAGAGCAGAAAGATTTAAAAGGGATCTAAGGGGCAGCTTTTTCACCCAGAGGGTGGTGCGTGTTTGGAATGAGCTGCCAGAGGAAGTGGTGGAGGCTGGTACAGTTACAGCATTTAAAAGGCTTCCTAATGGGTATGTGATCAGCAAGGGTTTAGCGAGATATGAACTAAATGCTGGCACATGGGACTGGATTTGTACAGGGTATCTGGCTGGTACGGAAGAGTTGGACTGAAGGGGCTGTTTCCAGCTATGTATCTCTATGACTCCGTGAGCCATTCAAATCTGCTTCTTGAGTAATTACAAAACAGAATGTGACGTCGAGACACAGAAGGAACTGGTTAAAGAGATCGATTTTAAGGACCTTCTTAGAGGACAAAATGAAGTATAAATACCAACCTCCCCCACCCCAGTAAGTTTCCCTCAAAGCCACCCTCCATCCTGACTTGGAAATATGTCGCCGTTCCTTCAGTGTCGCTGGGTCAAAATCCTGGAATTCCCTCCCTAAGGGACATCGTGGGTCAACCCAGAGCAGGAGGACTGCAGCGGTTCAAGAGGAAGCTCACCTTCACCTTCTTGAGGGTAGTTAAGGACAGGCAATAAATGCTGGGCCCAGTCAGAGGCAGCCAGGACCTGAGACCAGTCTTAGAGGGTTGATGGGTTTTCGGGGGTTACAGCTATGGGGAGGAGTGGGGCCATGGAGCTAATCCAAAACTACATTTACAATTCAGATACTTCCAGATAGGGAGCAAATCTAGATCAGGGAGCATGGGGCTGATGGGGGAACGGAGTCTGATGTGAGTTCAGATATGAACAGGGGCTGAGGGCCCATCCAGAATGTTGTCTGGGACTAGGCTACAGGGAAGGATGGACAGTATCTGTGTCGGAGCAGAGGGGACTCTCACTGAGTATAAGGGCTGTTTTTACAGGTGTCCAGATGGGAATGACGGCCCCGGTTATCAGAGAGGACTCTCACTGAGTATAAGGGCTGTTTTTACAGGTGTCCGGATGGGAATGACGGCCCCGGTTATCAGAGGGGACTCTCACTGAGTGTAAGGGCTGTTTTTACAGGTGTCCAGATGGGAATGTCGGCCCCGGTCAGTATGACTGTACAACCAGCTGAAGGTGACAGCTTGCAACCCCGTGTCGAGGTTCAAATCCGCATCCCCAGCAAATTTCAAGATAACATTCCTAACCCGACAGATGAGGACATCGTGATCAAACATCAGGATGATTTCACTGTTTACTCCACGTAAGTGTCGGTGAATCCAGAAAAGGGTTAAACCCCCTGTAGTGGCCATAGCTCAGGCTAAGGTGGGTGGTCAGTGAGGAAATGAAACAGTGGGTTGGTCTGCCACAATCTGAGCTGGGCTGGAACACCTTATCCCGACTGTATTGTGAGACTGGGCTTCAAACTCCAGGAAAATGCTCTGCCACGAAGGGGAGGTGATATCCCTAGCGGCATTATCACTTAACTATTCAGACAGAAATTCAGCCAACGTTCGGGGGACCCAGGTTCGAATCCCACCATAACAGATGGTGGAATTTGAATTCAATAGACTTAACAATCTACTGATGACCCTGAATCCATTGCTGATTGTCAGGAAAAACCCATCTGGTTCGCTAATGGTCTGGCCTACATGTGACTCCAGACCCACAGCGATGTGGATGACCATCGACTATCCCCTAAATGGCCTAACAAACCATTCAGTTTGTATCAGTTGCTATGAATTTTCAACAAAGTAATGAAACTGCACGGATCACCTGGCATCGACCTAGACATGGGAAAAGACAAGGGCAGAAACAACCCTGTCGACCCTGCCAAGACTTCCTCACTAACGTCTGGGGGTTAGTGCCAAAACTGGGAGAACTGTCTCACAACCTAGTCAAGAAACAGCCTGGCATAGTCATATCACAGAATCATACCTTACAGACAATGTCCCAGACACAGCATCACCGTCCCTGGATATGCCCCGTCTCACTGTCAGGACAGACCCAGCAGAGGGGGTGGCACTGTGGTATACAGTCGGGAGGGTGTCGCTCTAGGAGTCCTCAACATGAAGTCTCGTGGCTTCAGGTTAAACGTGGGCAAGGAAACCTCCTGCTGATTACTACAAACCATCCTCCCTCAGCTGATGAACCAGTACTCCTCAATGTTGAACAACACTTAGAGGAAGCAGAGAGGATGGCAAAGGGACCAAATGTACTCTGGGCGGGGGATTTCAATGTCCACCGCCAACAGTGGCTCGATACCAGTGCTACTGATCAAGCTGGTTAGGTCCTAAAGGATAGCTGCTAGACCTGGTCTGCGGCAGGTGGTGAGGGAACCAACAAGAGGGAAAAACATACTTGACCTCATCCTCACCAATCTGTCAGCTGCATTTACATCTGTCCATGACAGTATCGGTAAGAGTGACCATCGCACAGTCCTTGTGGAGACAAAGTCCTGCCTTCACATTGAGAACAATCTCCATCATGTTGTGTGACACTCTCACCCTGCTAAATGGGACAGGCTTCACACAGATCTAGCAACTCAACACTGGGCATCCATGAGGCGCTGTGGGCCATCAACAGCAGCAGAATCGTACTCCAGCACAATCTGTAACCTCATGGCCCGGCATATCCCCCACTCAATCGTTACCATCGAGCCAGGGCATCAACCCTAGTTCAATGCAGAGCGCAGGAGGGCATCCCAGGAGCAGGACAAGGCATACCTGAAGGTGAGCTATCAACCTGGTGAAGCCACCAAACAGGACGACTTGCACGTCAAGCAGCAAAAGCAGCAAGTGATACACAGAGCTAAGCGATCCCACAACCGACGAATCAGATTTAATCCCTGCAGTCCTGCCACATCCAGTGGTGAATGGTAGTGGACAATTAAACAACTCACTGGAGGAGGCGGCTCCACAAATATCCCCATCCTCAATGATGGAAGAGTCAAGCACATCAGTGCAAAACAATGAAACATTTGCAACAATCTTCAGCTCGAAGTGCCAAATGGATGGCCCATCTCAGCCTCCTCCAGTGGTCCCCATCATTACAGATACCAGTCTTGAGCCAATTCCATTCACTCCACATGATATCAAGAAACAGTTGGAGACACTGGATACTGCAAAGGCTACCGGCCCTGACAACATTCCGGCAATTGTGCTGAAGACTTGTGCTCCAGAACTCGCTGCTCCCCGAGCCAAGCTCTTTCAGGTACACTGGTGTCTACCCGACAATGTGGAAAATTGCCCAAGTATGCCCTGTACACAAAAAGTAGGACAAATCCAACCCGGCCAATCCCACCCCATCAGTCTACTCTTGATCATCAGTAAAGTGATGGAAGGTGTCAGTAACTGTGCTATCAAGCAGCACCTGCTCAGCAATAAACTGCTCACTGATGCCCAGTTTGGATTCCACCAGGGCCACTCAGCTCCGCACCTCATTATAGCCTTGGCTCAAACATGGAGAAAGGAGCTGAATTCCAGAGGGTGAGGTGAGATGACAGCCCTTGATATCAAGGCTGCATTTGACCGAGTGTGGCATCAAGGAGCCCTAACCAAACTGTAATCAGTGGGTATCAGGGGACAAACGCTCTAGTTGCTGGAGTCATACCTGACACATAGCAAGATGCTCGTGGTTGTTGGAGGTCAGTCCAGGGCATCTCTGCAGGAGTTCTCAGGGTAGCGTCTTCAGCACAACCATCTTCAGGTGCTTCATCAATGACCTTCCCTCCATCATAAGGTCAGAAGTGGGGATGTTCGCTGATAAATGCACAGTGTTTAGCACCATTCATAACTCCTGAGATACTGAAGCAGTCCACGTTCACATGCAATAAGATCTGGACAATACCCAGGTTTGGACTGACAAGTAACAAGTGACATTCACGCCACACAAATGCCAGGATATGACCATCACCAATAAGAGACAATCTAACCACTGACCTTGGACATTCAACGGTGTTACCGTCACTGAAGCCCCACTATCAACATCTTGGGGGTTATCATTGACCAGAAACTCAACTGGTCTCACCACATTAACACAGTGTCTACAAAAGCAGGCCAGAAGCTGGGGTACTGCGGCGAATAACTCATCTCCTGACTCTCCAAAGCCTGTCCACTATCTACAAGGCACAAGCCAGGAGTGAGATGGAACATTCTCCACTTCCCTGGATGGGTACAGCCCCAATAACACTTGAGAAGCTTGACACCATCCAGGACAAAGCAGCCCCCCGCCTGATTAGCACTACATCCACATTTCAGCAGAAGTGGCTGAAGGTAAATTGAGCCAGTCTCAGTGAGGCTGTGGATGGCTTGGCTCAATCCCCACTCTCAGCTGACCACTAGCCCCTCATAGGCAATGATAATGTACTGTGCATTGTTGGTTCTGGGACCAGTTACCCAGCCTTCCCCTTGATCTTTAAATGAATGCTGCCTCTCTCAGAGCAGCCTGTTGGTGGGAAATGGGCTGGTGTCTGTGATGAAGGGCCAGTCAGATTGGGACAGCCTTGAAACTCCATCTCAACCAGAGCATTGTCTTGTTTCTTTCTTGCAGCCAGTTTGGAGGCTATGCCAAGGAAGTTAACTGGGTTGAACACGCAGGAAAGCTGCGAGGAGCGCTGGGAGACGTTGCGTCCTATCACCGAGATTTCTATATCTGTGCTGGGTACGACCCTCCAATGAAACCTATTGGTCGCAAGAACGAGGTGTGGTTTCTGAAGAAGGAGGTTTGAGAGCGTCACATGGACCATTCCACCAGCACAAAAGGCAGAGAGAGGGGGAAACCTTCACGAAAGCATCTCGAGTACTTCCTAACAAGAAAATTCTCTGAAAATTGTCATAAAATATTCAATAATTTCAACAGCCTCTTCTCAGTATCTGAACAGATGCAGATTAAACCTCTACATGTGTTAACCTGAACCTCAATCCATCACTTACTATAAACCTCCAGACTCCCATAGCTACCCTGACTCCACCTCTTCCCACCCTGTATCCTGCAAAAACTCCATCCTGTTTTCCCAATTCCTCTGTCTCTGTTGCATCTGCTCCGTTGAGAAGATGTTCCACTCCGAAGGATCCTGGATGTCCGACCTTTGCCCACTTCTGTCATCCAGACAGCCCCCCACCGCACCTCCTTCACTTCACACTCCACAGCTCTTAACCACCACTACCCCTCCCTCCAAAATAATAAAGATAGGGTCCTCCTTGTCCTCACTTTCCACCCCACCAGCCTCCACATCCAACGTATCATCCTCAAACACTTCCACCAACTCCAATTAGACCCAGATCATCTTCCATTCCCCACCCCTTCCTGCCTTCCATAAGGACCATTCCCTTTGCAATTCCTTAATTCACGCCACTCTCCCCACTAACCACTCCATCCCATCCAGTACCTTCCCCTGTAACTGTAAAAGATATAACATCTGCCCACACCCCACCCCCATCCAGGGCCCGAAACAGCCCGTCCAGGTGAGATAGAGCTTCACCTGCATCTCCTGCAAAATAGCCGACTGCATCTGGTGTTCCTGGTGTGGTCCCCTCTACGTCAGTGAGACCAAACATAGATTAGGTGACTGTTTCACTGAGCATTTCTGCCTGGCCTGTAACAGCCAGCCTCACTTTCCAGCCACCACCCATTTCAACTCCCCCTCCCCACTCCCCCTCCGACCTGTCCGTCCTCATCGTCCTTCAATGTCACAGCGACTCAGAACACAAATTTGAAGAACAACATTTTATCTTCCACCTGAGCAACGTACAGCCCAGAGGGCTCAACACTGAGTTCTCTAATTTCAAATAACCTTCCCACCCATCCCCGCCTCCCCTTCCAGTCCCACCTCCTCCCCTCCGTACCACCATCGGACCCTCCCTTCCATCCACCAACTGGATTCATCCCTCCCATCAACCAACCAGGTCACACCTACCATCAGTGTCCACCTATCACCACCATTCTGCTCCACCCCCCCATCTCTATCTGCAGCTCCTCTGACCCCGACACCCAGCCCTGAGGAAGGGTAATACCTAAAACGATGACTGCTCCTTTCCTCCAGATGCTGCCTGACCTGCTGTGTTCTTCCAGCCCCCTGTTTCTCTCCCTTGGATTCTAGCATCTGCTGTTTTCTTGTCTCATCAGTCTAAACATATCTCCCTCTTGCTACCTCCATCTCTCACCAGGCCTCTCCTCACTCTCTCTCTCTCTCTCTCTCTCTCCCCCTCTCTACCCTTCACTCTCAGTCGTTCCCTCCCTCTCCCTCTCGCTCTCTCTCTCTCTCTCACTTGCTCTCCCCCTCACTCTCGCTCTCGCTCCCACTCTCTAACCCACTCCCTCCCTCTCTCACTCCCACTCACTCTCATTCTCACTCCCTGTCACGCTCTCTCACTCATTCTCACTCATTCACATTCTCACTAAACCCTCTCTCATTCTCTCTCACTCTCTCTCCTATTCTCCCTGTCTCATTCACTCTCTCTCTCTCACTCATTCTCACTCTTTCTCATTCTCACTAAACCCTCTCTCATTCTCTCTCACTCTCTCTCCTATTCTCCCTGTCTCATTCACTCTCTCACTGTCCCTCACTCTGTCCACCCATATTCTCTCTCCCCGTTACTCACTCTTACTCCCTCTCTTTCTGTCTCCCTCTCCCTCGCTCCCTTCTCTCTATCTCCCTCATTCTCTCTCTCCCCCTCCCCCTGACTGGTTCGTGAATGAACATTCCTCTGATCCCACTGTTTGCATCCCAGCACACTCTCTGCTCCCGGCTCACTCTCCGCTCCCGGCACACTCTCTGCATCCCGGCACACTCTGCTCCCGGCTCCTTCTCCGCTCCCGGCACACTCTCCGCATCCCAGCACACTATCCGCATCCCGGCACACTCTCCGCTCCCGGCACACTATCCGCATCCCGGCACACTCTCCGCTCCCGGCACACTCTCCGCATCCCGGCACACACTCTGCTCCCGGCACACTCTCCGCATCCCGGCACACTCTCCGCCTCCCAGCACACACTCCGCATCCCGGCACACTCTCCGCATCCCGGCACAGTCTCCGCATCCCGGCACACACTCCGCATCCCAGCACACTCTCCGCATCCCGGCACACTCTCCGCTCCCGGCACTCTCTCTACTCCTGGCACACTCTCCGCTCCCGGCACACTCTCTGCTCCTGGCACACACCGCATCCCGGCACATTCTCCGCATCCCAGCACACACTCCGCATCCCAGCACAGACTCCGCATCCCAGCACACTCTCTGCTCCCGGCACACTCTCCGCATCCCGGCACACTCTCCGCATCCCGGCACACACTCCGCATCCCGGCACACTCTCCGCATCCCGGCACACTCTCCGCTCCCGGCACACTCTCCGCATCCCGGCACACACTCCGCATCCCGGCACACTCTCTACTCCTGGCACACTCTCCGCTCCCGGCACACTCTCCGCTCCCGGCACACACCGCATCCCGGCACACTCTCCGCATCCCGGCACACACTCCGCATCCCAGCACACTCTCCGCTCCTGGCACACTCTCCGCATCCCGGCACTCTCTCTGCTCCTGGCACACTCTCCACATCCCAGCACACTCTCCGCATCCCGGCACACTCTCCGCTCCCGGCACACTCTCCGCATCCCGGCACACTCTCCGCATCCCGGCACACTCTCCGCACCCGGCACACTCTCCGCATCCCAGCACACACTCCGCATCCTGGCACACTCTCCGCTCCCGGCACAAACTCTGCATCCCGGCACACTCTCTGCTCCCGGCACACTCTCTGCTCCCGGCACACTCTCCGCATCCCGGCACACTCTCTGCATCCCGGCACACACTCCGCATCCCGGCACACTCTCCGCATCCCGGCACACACTCCACATCCCGGCACGCTCTCCGCATCCCGGCACACTCTCCGCATCCCTGCACACTCTCCGCATCCCGGCACACTCTCCGCATCCCGGCACACTCTCCGCATCCTGGCACACACTCTGCATCCCGGCACGCTCTCCGCATCCCAGCACACTCTCCGCATCCCGGCACACCCTCCGCTCCCGGCACACACACCGCATCCCGGCACACTCTCCGCATCCCGGCACACACTTCGTATCCCAGCGCACTCTCCGCTCCCGGCACACTCTCCTCATCCCGGCATACTCTCCGCTCCCGGCACACTCTCTACTCCTGGCACACTCTCCGCTCCCGGCACCCTCTCCGCTCCCGGCACACACCGCATCCCGGCACACTCTCCGCATCCCGGCACACACTCCGCATCCCAGCACACTCTCCGCATCCCGGCACACTCTCCGCTCCCGGCACTCTCTCTACTCCTGGCACACTCTCCGCTCCCAGCACACTCTCCGCTCCTGGCACACTCTCCGCATCCCGGCACACTCTCCGCATCCCGGCACACACTCCGCATCCCGGCACACTCTCCGCATCCCGGCACACTCTCTGCTCCCGGCACACTCTCCGCATCCCGGCACACACTCCGCACCCTGGCACACTCTCTACTCCTGGCACACTCTCCGCTCCCGGCACACTCTCCGCTCCCGGCACACACCGCATCCCGGCACACTCTCCGCATCCCGGCACACACTCCGCATCCCAGCACACTCTCCGCTCCTGGCACACTCTCCGCATCCCGGCACTCTCTCTGCTCCTGGCACACTCTCCGCATTCCGGCACACTCTCCGCATCCTGGCACACTCTCCGCATCCCGGCACACTCTCCGCTCCCGGCACACTCTCCGCATCCCGGCACAGTCTCCGCATCCCGGCACACTCTCCGCATCCCGGCACACTCTCTGCATCCCAGCACACACTCCGCATCCTGGCACACTCTCCGCTCCTGGCACACTCTCCGCATCCCGGCACACTCTCCGCATCCCGGCATACTCTCCGCTCCCGGCACACTCTCTGCATCCCGGCACAGTCTCCGCATCCCGGCACACTCTCCGCATCCCGGCACACTCTCTGCATCCCAGCACACACTCCGCATCCTGGCACACTCTCCGCCTCCCGGCACACTCTTTCCTCCTGGAAGACGACCTCTCTAACAAACCCCTCTCCTCTCTGGCGGCTGGGTCGGTATTGCTGCAAATTCATTGACCTGCAGTTTAACATCTCACCAACTGATTGATACTAAACCCATGATACGCTTCAACTTGAAATTTGGGGAAACAGATCTTCCATCTTTCCCGAAGTAATCAGGGTTTGGAAGTGATGAAGCCTGGTGACACTGAAGAACAACACAGCACTCTGTAAATATTTTAACAACATTTTATTATCATCGGAGTGAAGTGATCACACGCAACACACTCGAGCAAAACACAGGGTGACCTTTTAGAAGTTTATAAAATCATGAGGGGCATTGATTGGGTGAATAAACACCCTTGAGTGAGAGCATCTAAAAGTAGAGGGTGTAGGGTTAAGGTGAGAGGGGAAAGATTTAAAAGAAACCTGAGGGGTAACTTTTTCAAGCAGAGGGTGGTGTGTGTGTGGAATGTGCTGCCAGAGGAGGCGGTGGAGGCTGGTACAGTTACAGCATTTAAAAGGCACCTGGCTGGGTATTTGAATAGGAAGGGTTTAGAGGGACATGGGCCAAATGCTGGCCAAGGGGACTGGATTAATTTCGGAGATCTGGTCGGCATGAACACGTTGGACTGAAGAGACTGTTTCCGTGAAGTACCAGTCTATAAGTTCTGCAGCCTTGTCTCAACTGAGAGGAGGAGGCGCCACAAATTTCTCCACCCTCAGTGACCAGGGAGCCTAGTGCCAAGTGCAAATGTCAACGGGTCTCTCAATGATGATGTTTCTAATCAATCTGTTCAGCAATGTTATTACATAGCTGTGGTGCAGGTGGGACTTGAACCCAGGCCTTCTGACTCCGAGGTAGGGACACTACCATTGCACCACAAAAATCCTGGGCTCTTGGCCTGGTGTCTAGGCCCAACCATCTTCACCTGCTTCAACAATGACCTTCCCTCCACCATGAGATGTTTGCTCGTGATTACACAATGTTCAGCACCGTTTGCAGCTCCTCCGATACTGAGGCAACAAGATGTGGACAATAGCCAGGTTCGTGCTGACAAGTGACACGTGACATTCGCGCCACACAAGTGCCAGGCTGTGACCATCACCATTAGAGACACTGTAGCCACCACCCGTGGACATTCAATGGTGTTACCATCACTGAAACACGACTATCAGAATCCTGGAGGTTACCATTGACCAGAAACTCAACTGGATTACCCCTATATCGTGGTTACAAGAGTAGATCAGAGCCCAAGAATCCTGTGATGAGGAACTCACCTCCTGATTCTCTGGGTGGCGATGGTGCCCGCTTTTAAACAAGGAATTTTTTTAACCAACACATTGTAATGAAAGGCAAAGAAATAATGTGATTTTAATAATTTGTGTAAAACAGGATATGCTGATATTTCTCGATCAGCTGTTACGATGAGTACATGGAGGAGCTATTGTTATGTTGTCACACTCCAGCCCACAGTCAGTGCTGAGCAGGGAAACCTTCCTCTTCTAATTCACATTCACTCATTTGGGCCTCTGCTGTAGGACAGCATTTCAGGTCAGGCTGGGAGCCTGGTGCTGCTGCTCTTGGTGTCAGTTTTGGGGGTAACTCTCCCCTAATTTAAAAGGTAATGTTTTGATTATAGTTTTGTACCAAGTGGTTTAAGTGAATTTTCTGAAGGGTCAGATTATCTTCTGACAATGAGTTCCTTGCCCCTGGCTCAGAGGAACTGACCTAAAAGCTATGCTATACTGAGGCCTGTGTCACACGTGGAGCCAGGGAATCTCCTGGAACTGGCTTCTTATCCTTTCCACGTAGAAACTCCATTCCTGATGGATCCCCCGAGAATCTGTTCTTACCAATTTCCGGTTCCTCACCCCCTGCTGCCCCTCACACACCAGCAGATTCTGGTATACTGTACTTCCCCAACACCATCACCTTTTCCTGACCTCTCATTATCTGGATTTATCCAGACCAGTTTTCCAGAATAAGCAGAATGTTCCTGCAATTAAATGTTGGGGAAGTTTAATGCCATTGTCTCCTATCCTCATCAGACACTTTATTCTCCAACAAATCACATTATCTTTCTCCCAGGTAATAATCTGAGGGTGAACGATGCTATTCACAGCCAATGATGTTCAATTGGAGCTAGCAATGAGCCACCAATTACACATCACACCACCCCTAAGCAAATCTACTCCGCCTCTGTCAGTCTCCACTTCTGGCCGTGACTGAGCTCACATTCTGCAGAAATTATTATTCTCAACCTCTGGGTGTCCCTGTCTCCATCCCCTTTCCCTTTCCCCTGTCCCTGTCCCCATCCCCGTTTCCATCCCCTGTCGTCATCCCTGTCTCCATCCCGTTTCCCCATCCCCTTTCCCCATCCCCTGTCCCTGTCCCCGTCCCTGTCCCCGACCCTGTCTCCATCCCCTTTCCCCATCCCCTGTCCCTGTCCCTATCCCAATCTCCATCCCCTGTCCCCATCCCCTGTCCCTGTCCCCATTCCCTGTCCCCTCCATCCCCATCTCCATCCCCTTTCCCCTTTCCCCATCCCCCGTCCCCTGTCCCCGTCCCCATACCCTGCCCCCATCCCCATCCCCTTCCCCCCGTCCCTGTCCCTGTCCCTATCCCAATCTCCGTCCCCGTCCCCATCCCCTGTCCTTGTCCCTGTCCCTATCCCTATTCCTGTGTCCATCCCCATCCCTGTCCCTATCCATATCCCCATCCCTGACCCTGTCCCTGTCCCCATCCCCAACCCCGCCCCTGTCCCTACCTCCATCCCTATCCTCATCCCTATGCATATCCCTGACCCTATCCCTATCCATGTCACTGTCCCTATCCTCATCCCTATCCCCATCCCTACCCATATCCCTGTCCCTAATCCTGTCTGCTGTGCTCGTGCCCAACTTACCATCTTCCACCCTCCATAAATTTAAACTCAACTGGACCTCTGCTGCCCACACCTTACCTTGTACCATGTTCTGGACTCCTGTCACTCCAGTGTTCACCATTCCAAGCCTGCTGCAGGTCACTAACTCTTCACTTTAAAAATTCACATCTTTATCCTCAAATCCCTCTATAGCTTCAGTCTTTTCTTTTTCTATAATCTCCTGCAGCCCCGTGACACTGTGAAATGTCTGTTCTCCTCCGATTCCAGTCTCTATGATTGTGATTGGTTCCCCATTTAGAGGCAGTGCTGTCAGCTGCTTGGCCCCAGAGCTCCAAAACCTTCTTACAACCCTCCACCTCTTCCCCCACCTACCCCCCCCCCATCCCCACTTTAAGATGCTCCTTAAAACCTACCTGTGACCAACAGTACAATGATATATGTTGGTGGGACAAATGAAAAGCTACCCAGGGCTGAAAGGTATCATTTCAAAGAACGTACAGGGGAAGGATCAGAGGGTGTTCAGACAGAAATCTTTGAAGGCAACAGGACAAGCAAACAAAGCAGAATGGGACCTGGACCTTCATGAATTTAAGCATTGAGTCCTAAGTCAGTTTCTGACCCATTGGCTCAGCTGCTGCTGGAGGTTGCATTCTGTGCTGAGTGCCACATTGCAGGCAGAATGTGACAGAGCGTTCAGGTGGCGTAGTTCAGGGATGAGAAGTTACAGGTCCATGGGTCGGCTGGAGAAAGCAGTTCCCCTTTTCGCACAGAAGGCTGAGAGGTGTCTCGTTATTGGGTTGTTTAAAACCAAGAAGGATATGGACACAGGAAATAATGAAAAACTGTTTCCAATGACTCAAAGGTTGACAACAAGCAGAGAAAGTGACACAAGAACTTTAGAATCAGGAATAGGCCGTCAGCCGCTCTGGCCTGCCCACCATTGGGTAAGATTGTCACTGATCTGGGTGTGGCATTGACTCCACTCTGCAGGGACAGTAATCCTTGCACATCAAATAGCTGTGGCTCAGTTTGAAATGTGTGCAATGCATCAGCCTCTGGGTCAGAGAATTCAGTGAGTTTTAGCAACAAATGATTTATGATGACTGAGGATTTGGAATGTGTGCTCTGATTGGGCAGTCAGTGCAGGTTCATTGGTAATTTTGTAGAGAAAACTGGGCAAATATTTGAAGAAGAAAAACTGCCAGGACATTAAATGAAGGAAGAGCAGGGAAATAAGAATAACTGGAATGCCACTGATAAGAGCTAGCACATATTTAATGGGCTGAATGGCCTCTTTACACACTGGAATATTTGATGTTTCTATGAGCTGCTGGAATATCTGCTCATATCTGTAGGCGTCAACTTTTGTTTTGAGTTTCTGTCTTGTGTGCTTTGGGATGTTTGATTGTGTGAGCTGTGCTATGCAAACACAGTTTTTTGTTGCTAGGATTTGAGCCAGAGTGTGATTCTGACAGAAGTGTTGAGAGTGTGGAGGGTGCTGTTAGATTGTGCATGTCATCGGGTCAGAATCAGAAGCTGTCTCGCTGTGACTAGCAGCACCCTCCTCAGTCAGGCACCCACTCACTCCGTCCACTGCGCCAACGGCCACCGCTGTTTAGGGTTTGGGATCCACTGTGGGATCTGGTACACTGACAGCTTCCTTGGCATCTTCTTCATCATCACACGTTTCACCTTGACTGGATTCCCATATCCGACTTGACCGAAAACATTCTCCAGAGCTGTCAAATTCTCAGTTAAATCCGCAAGCCGCTTTTTCAGAGCTCGGATCTCCTTAAACAAATCATCCAGAGCTTCAGAGAGAGGCTGGATCCTAAAGAGAGAGAGAGAGGAGAGAGAAGTCAGAGGCTGTTGATAGGTTCAGGACCGACCACTCTCATTCTCCCGCTGTCTCTCTACCTCTGCCTCTCCTCCTCCCAGATCTCTCTCTCTCTCCCTCTTTTCCTGCATCTGTCTATCTGTTTTGATTTGTTTCTCCTTCTTTCATTCTCTGCTGGCCTCATTCTTCATTCTTCTGCAGGTCTCTACCCACTGTCGATGTCTCTCTCTCTTCATCTCCCTGTCCCTCTGACTTTCTATTTCTGTTTCGCTCTTTCTATCTGTCTGTGTTTCTCTCTGGTGCTGTTACTGTGTGACCCTGCTGTTACACCCCACCCTCTCTGTCCCTGTCTACCTGGAATAGTCTGGTAGTACATCATGTGGTTTGCTGATCATTGTGTCCTTCACTCGCTTGAAGATTCCGTTTCCCCAGTAATTCAGCAGGCAGGTCACACTGCGGATCCCGGTAATGTTCACTTTGTCCGCTGGGAACAACAACACGGTACACATTCAACACAGGGACTGGCTCTCACTGCAGCTAAACATTCCCCACTCCCAAAACATTCTGCAATCCCAAAACATTTCCCACTCATAAAACAATTCCCAATCCAAAACAATCCCCAATCCCAAAACATTCCCCACTCCCAAAACATTCCACAACCCTAAAACATTCCGCAATCCCAAAACATTTCCCACTCATAAAACAATCCCCAATCCCAAAACATTCCCCACTTGTAAAACATTCCCCAATCCCAAAACATTTCCCACTCCTGAAACAAACCCCACTCCCAAAGCATTCCCCAATTTCAAAACATTCCCCACTCCCAAAGCTTTTCCAATTCCAAAAAATTCCCCACTCCCAAAGCATTCCACAATCCCAAACCATTTCCCACTCATAAAGCAATCCCCAATCCAAAACATTCCCCAATCCCAAAACAATCCCCAATCCCAAAACATTCCCTAATCCCAAAACATTTCCCACTCATAAAACGATCCCCAATCCAAAACATTCCCCACTCCCAAAACATTACCCACCTCTGAAACATTCCTCACTTCCAAAGCTTCCACAATCCAAAAACATTCCCCACTCCCAAAATTATCCACACTGCATCCAACATCAGTCACTGCCAAAACATCAATCATTTCCAAAACGTGACTCACAAACATCTCCCGCACCCCGACTGTCCCTGCACCAACTGCCGATGGTGAAGCAGGGTCTGTCACCCAACCAGGTCATTGCTTGGACAAAGTGAGCTCCCCACACTCTAACCCCGCCATGACCAAACAGCCAATCCCTGTTATCCTGCCCAGCTCCTTCCTACCTCCGTCCCGGTAGTTCCACCTCCAGCGCTCGCTGCTATGAGCCAGGGCCAGGAGTAGGCTCAGGAATCCAAGAGACACATTCATCCTTTGGCCAGAGCCTGAAGGAGCAGATACAGCAAGTCACAGATAGTACCAGCCAGCTCAGAGAGATGGGTGCCCCCATCAGAGAGAGGGGACCCCGTCAGAGAGGGGGAGGTCCCATCAAAGAGAGGGGTCCCCTGTCAGAGAGGGGGAGGTCCCATCAGAGAGAGCGGTCCCCTGTCAGGGAGGGGGAGGTCCCATCAGAGAGAGGGGTCCCCCGTCAGGGAGGGGGAGGTCCCATCAGAGAGAGGGGTCCCCTGTCAGAGAGGGGGAGGTCCCATCAGACAGAGGGGTCCCCCGTCAGGGAGGGGGAGGTCCCATCAGAGAGAGGGGTCCCCTGTCAGAGAGGGGGAGGTCCCATCAGAGAGAGGGGTCCCCTGTCAGAGAGGGGGAGGTCCCATCAGAGAGAGGGGTCCCCCGTCAGGGAGGGGGAGGTCCCATCAGGGAAAGAAGTGTCCTGTCAAGTGAGGGGGTGGGAAGGGGGTGTGGTTGCTATCACTGAGAGAGGTTCCAACGGTATTTCAGGTACAATATTTCATATAAAACCATAATACTGAGGAGGTGGGTGAGTGAGTATTAAGCAGAGTGAGTGTGAAAGTGAGTGAGTGTGAAGGTGAGTGAGTATGAAGGAGAGCGAGTGTGAAAGTGAGTGAGTGTAAAGGTGAGTGAGTGTGAAGTTGAGCGAGTGTGAAAGTGAGTGAGTGTAAAAGTGAGTGTGAAGGTGAGCGAGTGTGAAAGTGAGTGAGTGTAAAGGTGAGTGAGTGTGAAGTTGAGCGAGTGTGAAAGTGAGTGAGTGTAAAGGTGAGTGAGTGTGAAGGTGAGCGAGTGTGAAAGTGAGTGAGTGCAAAGGTGAGTGAGTGTGAAGGTGAGCGAGTGTGAAAGTGAGTGAATGTAAAGGTGAGTGAGTGTGAAGGTGAGCGAGTGTGAAAGTGAGTGAGTGCAAAGGTGAGTGAGTGTTAAGCTGTGTGATAGTGAAAGTGTGAGTGTAAAGGTGAGTGAGTGTGAAACTGAGTGAGTGTAAAGGTGAGTGAGAGTGACGGTGAATGAGTGTGAAGGTGAGTGAGTGTGTGAGAATGAGAGGGTGAGTGAGAATGAGTGCGTTTGTGAGTATGTGAGGGTGACTGAGAATGAGTGTGTGTGTGAGAATGTGAGGATGAGTGAGAATGAGTGTGTGCGAGAGTATGTGAGGGTGAGTGAGAATGAGTGCGTGTGTGAGTATGTGAGGGTGAGTGAGATTGAGTGAGTGTGTGAGAATGGGCGGGTGAGTGAGAATGATTGCATGTGCGAGTATGTGAGGGTGAGTGAGAATGAGTGTGTGTGTGAGTATGTGAGGGTGAGTGAGAATGAATGCGTGTGTGAGAATGTGAGGGTGAGTGTGAAACTGAGTGAGTGTAAAGGTGAGTGAGTGTGAAGGTGAATGAGTGTGAAGGTGAGTGAGTGTGTGAGAATGAGAAGGTGAGTGAGAATGAGTGTGTGCGTGAGTATGTGAGGGTGAGTGAGAATGAGTACGTGTGTGAGTATGTGAGGGTGAGTGAGATTGAGTGAGTGTGTGAGAATGTGGGGGTGAGTGAGAATGAGTGCGTGTGTGAGTATGTGAGGGTGAGTGAGATTGAGTGAGTGTGTGAGAATGTGGGGGTGAGTGAGAATGAGTGCGTGTGTGAGAATGTGAGGGTGAGTGAGAATGAGTGCATGTGTGAGTATGTGACGGTGAGTGAGAATGAATGCGTGTGTGAGAATGTGAGGGTGAGTGAGATTCAGTGAGTATGTGAGAATGTGAGGGTGAGTGAGATGAGTGCGTGTTTGAGTATGTGAGGGTGAGTGAGATTGAGTGTGTGTGTGAGTATGTGAGGGTGAGTGAGAATGAGTGAGTGTGTGAGAATGTGAGGGTGAGTGAGAATGAGTGTGTGTGAGTATGTGAGGGTGAGTGAGAATGAGTGCGTGTGTGAGAATGTGAGGGTGAGTGAGAATGAGTGCGCGTGTGAGTATGTGACGGTGAGTGAGAATGTGTGCGTGTGTGAGTATGTGAGGGTGAGTGAGAATGAGTGCGTGTGTGAGAATGTGAGGGTGAGTGAGAATGAGTGCGTGTGTGAGAATGTGAGGGTGAGTGAGAATGAGTGCGTGTGTGAGAATGTGAGGGTGAGTGAGAATGAGTGAGTGTGTGAGAATGTGAGGGTGAGTGAGAATGAGTGCGTGTGTGAGTATGTGAGGGTGAGTGAAAATGAGTGCGTGTGTGAGTATGTGAGGGTGAGTGAGAATGAGTGCGTGTGTGAGAATGTGAGGGTGAGTGAGAATGAGTGCGTGTGTGAGTATGTGAGCGTGAGTGAGAATGAGTGCATGTGTGAGTATGTGAGGGTGAGTGAGAATGAGTGCGTGTGTGAGTATGTGAGGGTGAGTGAGAATGTGTGCGTGTGTGAGTATGTGAGGGTGAGTGAGAATGAGTGCGTGTGTGAGAATGTGAGGGTGAGTGAGAATGAGTGCGTGTGTGAGTATGTAACAGTGAGTGAGAATGTGTGCGTGTGTGAGTATATGAGGGTGAGGGAGAATGAGTGCGTGTGTGAGGATGTGAGGGTGAGTGAGATTGAGTGAGTGTGTGAGTATGTGAGGGTGAGTGAGATTGAGTGAGTGTGTGAGAATGTGAGGGTGAGTGAGAATGAGTATGTGTGTGAGTATGTGAGGGTGAGTGAGAATGAGTGCGTGTGTGAGAATGTGAGGGTGAGTGAGAATGTGTGCGTGTGTGAGTATATGAGGGTGAGTGAGAATGAGTGCGTGTGTGAGTATGTGAGGGTGAGTGAGAATGAGTGTGTGTGTGAGTATGTGAGGGTGAGTGAAAATGAGTGCGTGTGTGAGAATGTGAGGGTGAGTGAGATTGAGTGAGTGTGTGAGAATGTAAGGGTGAGTGAGATTGAGTGAGTGTGTGAGAATGTGAGGGTGAGTGAGAATGAGTGTGTGAGTATGTGAGGGTGAGTGAGATTGAGTGAGTTTGTGAGAATGTGAGGGTGAGTGAGAATGAGTGTGTGTGAGAATGTGAGGGTGAGTGAGAATGAGTGCATGTGTGAGAATGTGAGGGTGAGTGAGAATGAGTGAGTGTCTGAGTATGTGAGGGTGAGTAAGATTGAGTGAGTTTGTATGTGAGTGTGAGTGAGAATGAGTGCGCGTGTGAGTATGTGAGGGTGAGTGAGATTGAGTGAGTGTGTGAGAATGTGAGGGTGAGTGAGAATGAGCGTGTGTGTGAATACATGAGGGTGAGTGAGAATGAAGGCGTGTGTATGTGAGGGTGAGTGAGAATGAGTGTGTGTGTGAGTATGTGAGGGTGAGTGAGAATGAGTGTGTGTGTGAGTATGTGAGGGTGAGTGAGAATGAGTGCGTGTGTGAGAATGTGAGGGTGAGTGAGAATGAGTGTGTGTGTGAGTATGTGAGGGTGAGTGAGAATGAGTGCGTGTGTGAGAATGTGAGGGTGAGTGAGATGAGTGCGTGTGTGAGTATGTGAGGGTGAGTGAGAATGAGTGCGTGTGTGAGAATGTGAGGGTGAGTGAGAATGAGTGTGTGTGTGAGTATGTGAGGGTGAGTGAGAATGAGTGCGTGTGTGAGAATGTGAGGGTGAGTGAGAATGAGTGCGTGTGTGAGTATGTAACAGTGAGTGAGAATGTGTGCGTGTGTGAGTATATGAGGGTGAGGGAGAATGAGTGTGTGTGTGAGGATGTGAGGGTGAGTGAGATTGAGTGAGTGCGTGAGTATGTGAGGGTGAGTGAGAATGAGTGAGTGTGTGAGAATGTGAGGGTGAGTAAGAATGAGTATGTGTGTGAGTATGTGAGGGTGAGTGAGAATGAGTGCGTGTGTGAGAATGTGAGGGTGAGTGAGAATGTGTGCGTGTGTGAGTATATGAGGGTGAGTGAGAATGAGTGCGTGTGTGAGTATGTGAGGGTGAGTGAGAATGAGTGTGTGTGTGAGTATGTGAGGGTGAGTGAAAATGAGTGCGTGTGTGAGAATGTGAGGGTGAGTGAGATTGAGTGAGTGTGTGAGAATGTAAGGGTGAGTGAGATTGAGTGAGTGTGTGAGAATGTGAGGGTGAGTGAGAATGAGTGTGTGAGTATGTGAGGGTGAGTGAGAATGAGTGAGTTTGTGAGAATGTGAGGGTGAGTGAGAATGAGTGTATGTGAGAATGTGAGGGTGAGTGAGAATGAGTGCATGTGTGAGAATGTGAGGGTGAGTGAGAATGAGTGCGTGTGTGAGTATGTGAGGGTGAGTGAGAAAGAGTGCGTGTGTGAGAATGTGAGGGTGAGTGAGATGAGTGCGTGTGTGAGTATGTGAGGGTGAGTGAGAATGAGTGAGTTTGTGAGAATGTGAGGGTGAGTGAGAATGAGTGTGTGTGTGAGTATGTGAGGGTCAGTGAGAATGAGTGAGTGTGTGAGAATGTGAGGGTGAGTGAGAATGAGTGCGTCTGTGAGTATGTGACAGTGAGTGAGAATGTGTGCGTGTGTGAGTATATGAGGGTGAGGGAGAATGAGTGCGTGTGTGAGTATGTGAGGGTGAGTGAGATTGAGCGAGTGTGTGAGTATGCGAGGGTGAGTGAGAATGAGTGAGTGTGTGAGAATGAGAGGGTGAGTGAGAATGAGTGTGTGTGAGAATGTGAGGGTGAGTGAGAATGTGTGCGTGTGTGAGTATATGAGGTTGAGTGAGAATGAGTGAGTGTGTGAGTATGTGAGGGTAAGTGAGAATGAGTGCGTGTGTGAGTATGTGAGGGTGAGTGAGAATGAGTGTGTGTGTGAGTATGTGAGGGAGAGTGAAAATGAGTGCGTGTGTGAGAATGTGAGGGTGAGTGAGATTGAGTAAGTGTGTGAGAATGTAAGGGTGAGTGATATTGAGTGAGTGTGTGAGAATGTGAGGGTGAGTGAGAATGAGTGTGTGAATATGTGAGGGTGAGTGAGATTGAGTGAGTGTGTGAGAATGTGAGGGTGAGTGAGAATGAGTGCGTGTGTGAGAATGTGAGGGTGAGTGAGATGAGTGCGTGTGTGAGTATGTGAGGGTGAGTGAGAATGAGTGCGTGTGTGAGAATGTGAGGGTGAGTGAAAATGAGTGCATGTGTGAGAATGTGAGGGTGAGTGAGAATGAGTGCGCGTGTGAGTATGTGAGGGTGAGTGAGGATGAGTGCGTGTGTGAGTATGTGAGGCTGAGTGAGAATGAGTGCGTGTGTGAGTATGTGAGGGTGAGTGAGAATGAGTGCGTGTGTGAGAATGTGAGGGTGAGTGAGAATGAGTGCGTGTGTGAGTATGTGAGGGTGAGTGAGATTGAGTGAGTGTGTGAGAATTTGAGAGTGAGTGAGAATGAGTGCGTGTGTGAGTATGTGAGGGTGAGTGAGATAGAGTGCATGTGTGCGTATGTGAGGGTGAGTGTGAATGAGTGCGTGTGTGAGTATGTGAGGGTGAGTGAGATTGAGTGTGTGTGAGTATGTGAGGGTGAGTGAGAATGAGTGCGTGTGTGAGTATGTGAGTGTGTGAGATTGAGTGAGTGTGTGAGAATGTGAGGGTGAGTGAGAATGAGTGCGAGTGTGTGAATGTGAGGGTGAGTGAGAATGAGTGTGTGTGTGAGTATGTGAGGGTGAGTCAGATTGAGTGAGTGTGTGAGAATGTGAGGGTGAGTGAGATTGAGTGTGTGTGAGTATGTGAGGGTGAGTGAGAATGAGTGCGTGTGTGAGAATGAGAGACTGAGTGAGAATGAGTGCGTGTGTGAGTATGTGAGGGTGAGTGAGAATGAGTGAGTGTGTGAGAATGTGAGGGTGAGTGAGAATGACTGTGTGTGTGAGGATGTGAGGGTGAGTGAGAATGAGTGCGTGTGTGAGAATGTGAGGGTGAGTGAGATTGAGTGAGTGTGTGAGAATGTGAGGGTGAGTGAGAATGAGTGAGTGTGTGAATATGTGAGGGTGAGTGAGATTGAGTGAGTTTGTGAGTATGTGAGGGTGAGTGAGAATGAGTGCGGGTGTGAGTATGTGAGGGTGAGTGAGATTGAGTGAGTGTGTGAGAATGTGAGGGTGAGTGAGAATGAGTGTGTGAGTATGTGAGGGTGAGTGAGATTGAGTGAGTTTGTGAGAATGTGAGGGTGAGTGAGAATGAGTGTGTGTGAGAATGTGAGGGTGAGTGAGAATGAGTGCATGTGTGAGAATGTGAGGGTGAGTGAGAATGAGTGAATGTGTGAGTATGTGAGGGTGAGTGAGAATGAGTGCGTGTGTGAGTATGTGAGGGTGAGTGAGAATGAGTGCGTGTGTGAGTATGTGAGGGTGAGTGAGATTGAGTGAGTGTGTGAGAATCTGAGGGTGAGTAAGAATGAGTGTGTGTGTTTGAATGTGAGGGTGAGTGAGAATGAGTGCGTGTGTGAGCATGTGAGGGTGAGTGAGAATGAGCGCGTGTGTGAGTACGTGTGGGTGAGTGAGAATGAAGGCGTGTGTATGTGAGGGTGAGTGAGAATGAGTGTGTGTGTGAGTATGTGAGGGTGAGTGAGAATGGGTGCGTATGTGAGTATGTGAGGGTGAGTGAGAATGAGTGTGTGTGTGAGTATGTGAGGGTGAGTGAGAATGAGTGCGTGTGTGAGAATGTGAGGGTGAGTGAGAATGAGTGTGTGTGTTAGAATGTGAGGGTGAGTGAGAATGAGTGCGTGTGTGAGAATGTGAGGGTGAGTGAGAATGATCGCGTGTGTGAGTGTGTGTGGGAGAGTGAGATTGAGTGCGTGTGTGAGTATGTGAGGGTGAGTGAGAATGAGTGCCTGTGTGAGTATGTGAGGGTGAGTGAGAATGAGTGTGTGTGTTTGAGTATGTGAGGGAGAATGAGAATGAGTGCGTGTGTGAGAATGTGAGGGTGAGTGAGATTGAGTGAGTGTGTGAGAATGTGAGGGTGAGTGAGATTGAGTGAGTGTGTGAGAATGTGAGGGTGAGTGAGAATGAGTGCGAGTGTGAGAATGTGAGGGTCAGTGAGAATGAGTGTGTGTGTGAGTATGTGAGAGTGAGTGAGAATGAGTGTGTGTGTGAGAATGTGAGGGTGAGTGAGATTGTGTGAGTGTGAGATTGAGTGAGTGTGTGAGAATGTGAGGGTGAGTGAGAATGAGTGCGAGTGTGAGAATGTGAGGGTGAGTGAGAATGAGTGTGTGTGTGAGTATGTGAGAGTGAGTGAGAATGAGTGTGTGTGTGAGAATGTGAGGGTGAGTGAGAATGAGTGTGTGTGTGAGTATGTGAGGGTAAATGAGTGTGATGTAAGTGTGAGTGAATGAAAGTGAGAGGGAAGACAAGCAAATCAACTGAAGTGAGAATGAGAGTGAGTGAGTGAGTGACTGAGTGAGTTAGTGAGTGAGAGAGTGAGTGAGTGAGAGAGTGATTGAGTGAGAGTGTGAGTGAGAGAGTGTGTGAGTGAGGGACTGAGGGAGTGAGTGAGTGAGTATATGTTTGAGAATGAATGAGTAAGAATGAGTGATTGAGGATGAGTGACAGCAAGTGAGTGTGTGTGACTGTGAGTATGAGGGTAAGTGTGAGTGAAGGAGGGTAAGTGTGAGTAAGGAAGGGTAAGAGTGAGTGAAGGAGGGTAAGTGTGAGTAAGGAAGGGTAGTGTGAATGAAGGAGTGTAAGTGTGAGTGAAGGAGTGTAAGTGTGAGTAAAGGACGGTAAGTGTGAGTGAAGGAGTGTAAGTGTGAGTGAAGGAGAGTAAGTGTGAGTGAAGGAGTGTAAGTGTGAGTGAAGGACAGTGAGTGTGAGCGAGGACGCTAAGTGTGAGTGAGGACAGTAAATGTGAGTGAAGGACGGTAAGTGTGAGTGAGGAACGGTAAGTGTGAGTGAGGAACGGTAAGTGTGAGTGAAGGACGGTAAGTGTGAGTGAAGGAGAGTAAGTGTGAGTGAAGGAGTATAAGTGTGAGTGAAGTACAGTAAGTGTGAGTGAGGACGGTAAGTGTGAGTGAAGGATGGTAAGTGTGAGTGAAGGAGAGTAAATGTGAGTGAAGGAGTGTAAGTGTGAGTGAAAGAGAGTAAGTGTGAGTGAAGGAGTGTAAGTGTGAGTGAAGGACAGTAAGTGTGAGTGAAGGACGGTAAGTGTGAGTCAAGGAGAGAAAGTGTGAGTGAAGGACAGTAACCATGAGTGAAGGAGAGTAAGTGTGAGTGAAGGAGAGTAAGTGTGAATGAAGGACAGTAAATGTGAGTGAAGGAGTGTAAGTGTGAGTGAAGGAGTGTAAGTGTGAATGAAGGAGAGTAAGTGTGAGTGATGGACGGTAAGTGTGAGTGAAGGTGTGTAAGTGTGAGTGAGGAACGGTAAGTGTTTCTGAAGGACAGTAAGTGTGAGTGAAGGAGTGTCAGTGTGAGTGAAGGATGGTAAGTGTGAGTGAAGAAGGTAAGTGTGAGTGAAGAAGGTAAGTGCGAATGAAGTAGTGTAAGTGTGAGTGAAGGACAGTAAGTGTGAGTGAAGGACGGTAAGTGTGAGTGAAGGAGTGTAAGTGTGAGTGAAGGAGAGTAAGTGTGAATGAAGGAGTGTAAGTGTGAGTGAAGGAGTGTAAGTGTGAGTGAAGGACGGTAATTGTGAGTGAAGGAGTGTAAGTGTGAGTGAAGGAGAGTAATTGTGAGTGAAGGAGTGTAAGTGTGAGTGAAGGAGTGTAAGTGTGCGTGAAGGAGTGTAAGTGTGAGTGAAGGACAGTAAGTGTGAGAGAAGGATGGTAAGTGTGAGTAAAGGAGAGTAAATGTGAGTGAAGGAGTGTAAGTGTGAGTGAAGGACGGTAAGTGTGAGTGAAGGACAGTAATTGTGAGTGAGGAAGGTAAGTGTGAGTGAAGGAGAGTAAGTGTGAGTGAAGGTGTGTAAGTGTGAGTGAAGGAGAGTGTGAGTGAAGGACGGTAAGTGTGAGTGAAGACGGTAAGTGTGAGTGAAGGAGTGTAAGTGTGAATGAAGGAGTGTAAGTGTGAGTGAAGGAGAGTAAGTGTGAGTGAAGGAGAGTAATTGTGAGTGAAGGAGTGTAAGTGTGAGTGAAGGAATGTAAGTGTGAGTGAATGACAGTAAGTGTGAGTGAAGGACAGTAAATGTGCGTGAAGGAGTGTAAGTGTGAGTGAAGGACAGTAAGTGTGAGAGAAGGACGGTAAGTGTGAGTGAAGGAGTCTAAGTGTGAGTGAATGACGGTAAGTGTGAGTGAAGGAGAGTAAGTGTGTGTGAAGGAGTGTAAGTGTGAGTGATGGACGGTAAGTGTGAGTGAAGGGCAGTAATTGTGAGTGAGGAAGGTAAGTGTGAGTGAAGGAGAGTAAGTGTGAGTGAAGGAGTGTAAGTGTGAGTGAAGGAGAGTAAGTGTGAGTGAGAATGGTAAGTGTGAGTGAAGGACGGTAATTGTGAGTGAAGGAGTGTAAGTGTGAGTGAAGGACGCTAAGTGTGAGTGAAGGAGAGTAAGTGTGAGTGAAGGAGTGTAAGTGTGAGTGAAGGACAGTAAATGTGCGTGAAGGAGTGTAAGTGTGAGTGAAGAACGGTAAGTGTGAGTGAAGGAGTGTAAGTGTGAATGAAGGACGGTAATTGTGAGTGAAGGAGTGTGAGTGAAGGAGAGTAAGTGTGAGTGAAGGAGTGTAAGTGTGAGTGATGGACGGTAAGTGTGAGTGAAGGGCAGTAATTGTGAGTGAGGAAGGTAAGTGTGAGTGAAGGAGAGTAAGTGTGAGTGAAGGAGTGTAAGTGTGAGTGAAGGACGGTAATTGTGAGTGAAGGAGTGTAAGTGTGAGTGAAGGACGCTAAGTGTGAGTGAAGGAGAGTAAGTGTGAGTGAAGGAGTGTAAGTGTGAGTGAAGGACAGTAAATGTGCGTGAAGGAGTGTAAGTGTGAGTGAAGAACGGTAAGTGTGAGTGAAGGAGTGTAAGTGTGAATGAAGGACGGTAATTGTGAGTGAAGGAATGTGAGTGAAGGAGAGTAAGTGTGAGTGAAGGAGTGTAAGTGTGAGTGAAGGACAGTAAATGTGCGTGAAGGAGTGTAAGTGTGAGTGAAGGACAGTAAATGTGAGAGAAGGACGGTAAGTGTGAGTGAAGGAGAGTAAATGTGAGTGAAGGAGAGTAAGTGTGAGTGAAGGAGTGTAAGTGTGAGTGAAGGAGAGTAAGTGTGAGTGAAGGACGGTAAGTGTGAGTGAAGGACAGTAATTGTGAGTGAGGAAGGTAAGTGTGAGTGAAGGTGAGTAAGTGTGAGTGAAGGTGTGTAAGGGTGAGTGAAGGAGAGTGTGTGAAGGACGGTAAGTGTGAGTGAAGGAGAGTAAGTGTGAGTGAGAATGGTAAGTGTGAGTGAAGGACGGTAAGTGTGAGTGAAGACGGTAAGTGTGAGTGAAGGACAGTAAGTGTGAGTGAGGAAGGTAAGTGTGAGTGAAGGAGAGTAAGTGTGAGTGAAGGGCAGTAATTGTGAGTGAGGAAGGTAAGTGTGAGTGAAGGAGAGTAAGTGTGAGTGAAGGAGTGTAAGTGTGAGTGAAGGACGGTAAGTGTGAGTGAAGGACAGTAATTGTGAGTGAGGAAGGTAAGTGTGAGTGAAGGTGTGTAAGTGTGAGTGAAGACGGTAAGTGTGAGTGAAGGAGTGTAAGTGTGAATGAAGGAGTGTAAGTGTGAGTGAAGGAGTGTAAGTGTGAATGAAGGAGTGTAAGTGTGAGTGAATGACAGTAAGTGTGAGTGAAGGACAGTAAATGTGCGTGAAGGAGTGTAAGTGTGAGTGAAGGACAGTAAGTGTGAGAGAAGGACGGTAAGTGTGAGTGAATGAGTCTAAGTGTGAGTGAATGACGGTAAGTGTGAGTGAAGGAGAGTAAGTGTGTGTGAAGGAGTGTAAGTGTGAGTGATGGACGGTAAGTGTGAGTGAAGGGCAGTAATTGTGAGTGAGGAAGGTAAGTGTGAGTGAAGGAGAGTAAGTGTGAGTGAAGGAGTGTAAGTGTGAGTGAAGGAGAGTAAGTGTGAGTGAGAATGGTAAGTGTGAGTGAAGGACGGTAATTGTGAGTGAAGGAGTGTAAGTGTGAGTGAAGGACGCTAAGTGTGAGTGAAGGAGAGTAAGTGTGAGTGAAGGAGTGTAAGTGTGAGTGAAGGACAGTAAATGTGCGTGAAGGAGTGTAAGTGTGAGTGAAGAACGGTAAGTGTGAGTGAAGGAGTGTAAGTGTGAATGAAGGACGGTAATTGTGAGTGAAGGAGTGTGAGTGAAGGAGAGTAAGTGTGAGTGAAGGAGTGTAAGTGTGAGTGATGGACGGTAAGTGTGAGTGAAGGGCAGTAATTGTGAGTGAGGAAGGTAAGTGTGAGTGAAGGAGAGTAAGTGTGAGTGAAGGAGTGTAAGTGTGAGTGAAGGACGGTAATTGTGAGTGAAGGAGTGTAAGTGTGAGTGAAGGACGCTAAGTGTGAGTGAAGGAGAGTAAGTGTGAGTGAAGGAGTGTAAGTGTGAGTGAAGGACAGTAAATGTGCGTGAAGGAGTGTAAGTGTGAGTGAAGAACGGTAAGTGTGAGTGAAGGAGTGTAAGTGTGAATGAAGGACGGTAATTGTGAGTGAAGGAATGTGAGTGAAGGAGAGTAAGTGTGAGTGAAGGAGTGTAAGTGTGAGTGAAGGACAGTAAATGTGCGTGAAGGAGTGTAAGTGTGAGTGACGGACAGTAAGTGTGAGAGAAGGACGGTAAGTGTGAGTGAAGGAGAGTAAATGTGAGTGAAGGAGAGTAAGTGTGAGTGAAGGAGTGTAAGTGTGAGTGAAGGAGAGTAAGTGTGAGTGAAGGACGGTAAGTGTGAGTGAAGGACAGTAATTGTGAGTGAGGAAGGTAAGTGTGAGTGAAGGTGAGTAAGTGTGAGTGAAGGACAGTAAGTGTGAGTCAAGGAGTGTAAGTTTGAGTGAAGGACGGTAAGTGTGAGTGAAGGAGAGTAAGTGTGAGTGAGAATGGTAAGTGTGAGTGAAGGACGGTAAGTGTGAGTGAAGACGGTAAGTGTGAGTGAAGGAGTGTAAGTGTGAATGAAGGAGTGTAAGTGTGAGTGAAGGAGAGTAAGTGTGAGTGAAGGACAGTAAGTGTGAGTCAAGGAGTGTAAGTTTGAGTGAAGGAGTGTAAGTGTGAGTGAAGGAGAGTAAGTGTGAGTGAAGGACGGTAAGTGTGAGTGAAGGACGGTAAGTGTGAGTGAAGGAGAGTAAGTGTGAGTGAGAATGGTAAGTGTGAGTGTAGGACAGTAAGTGTGAGTGAAGACGGTAAGTGTGAGTGAAGGAGTGTAAGTGTGAATGAAGGAGTGTAAGTGTGAGTGAAGGAGAGTAAGTGTGACTGAAGGACAGTAAGTGTGTCTGAAGGAGTGTAAGTGTGAGTGAGGAAGGTAAGTGTGAGTGAAGGACAGTAAGTGTGAGTGAGGAAGGTAAGTGTGAGTGAAGGAGAGTAAGTGTGAGTGAAGGAGTGTAAGTGTGAGTGAAGGAGAGTAAGTGTGAGTGAAGGACGGTAAGTGTGAGTGAAGGACAGTAATTGTGAGTGAGAACGGTAAGTGTGAGTGAAGGACGGTAAGTGTGAGTGAAGACGGTAAGTGTGAGTGAAGGAGTGTAAGTGTGAATGAAGGAGTGTAAGTGTGAGTGAAGGAGAGTAAGTGTGAGTGAAGGACGGTAACTGTGAGTGAAGTAGTGTAAGTGTGAGTGAAGGAGAGTAAGTGTGAGTGAAGGAGTGTAAGTGTGAGTGAAGGACAGTAAGTGTGAGTGAAGGACGGTAAGTGTGAGTGAAGGACGGTAATTGTGAGTGAAGGAGTGTAAGTGTGAGTGAAGGACGGTAAGTGTGAGTGAAGGAGAGTGTGTGAGTGAAGGAGTGTAAGTGTGAGTGAAGGACAGTAAATGTGCGTGAAGGAGTGTAAGTGTGAGTGAAGGAGTGTAAGTGTGAGTGAAGGACGGTAAGTGTGAGAGAAGGACAATAAGTGTGAGTGAAGGAGTGTAAGTGTGAGTGAAGGAGAGTAAGTGTGAGTGAAGGAGTGTAAGTGTGAATGAAGGACGGTAAGTGTGAGTGAAGGACAGTAAGTGTGAGTGAAGAACGGTAAGTGTGAGTGAAGGACGGTAATTGTGAGTGAAGGAGTGTAAGTGTGAGTGAAGGACGGTAAGTGTGAGAGAAGGACGGTAAGTGTGAGTGAAGGAGTGTAAGTATGAGTGAAGGACGGTAAGTGTGAGTGAAGGAGAGTAAGTGTGAGTGAAGGAGTGTAAGTGTGAGTGAAGGACGGTAAGTGTGAGTGAAGGACAGTAAGTGTGAGTGAAGGACGGTAATTGTGAGTGAAGGAGTGTAAGTGTGAGTGAAGGACGGTAAGTGTGAGAGAAGGACGGTAAGTGTGAGTGAAGGAGTGTAAGTATGAGTGAAGGACGGTAAGTGTGAGTGAAGGAGAGTAAGTGTGAGTGAAGGAGTGTAAGTGTGAGTGAAGGACGGTAAGTGTGAGTGAAGGAGTGTAAGTGTGAGTGAAGGAGTGTAAGTGTGAGTGACGGACGGTAAGTGTGAGTGAAGGAGTGTAAGTGTGAGTGAAGGAGAGTAAGTGTGAGTGAAGGAGTGTAAGTGTGAGTGAAGGACAGTAAGTGTGAGTGAAGGACGGTAATTGTGAGTGAAGGAGTGTAAGTGTGAGTGAAGGACGGTAAGTGTGAGTGAAGGAGAGTAGGTGTGAGTGAAGGAGTGTAAGTGTGAGTGAAGGACAGTAAATGTGCGTTGAGGAGTGTAAGTGTGAGTGAAGGACGGTAAGTGTGAGAGAAGGACGGTAAGTGTGAGTGAAGGAGTGTAAGTGTGAGTGAAGGACGGTAAGTGTGAGTGAAGTAGAGTAAGTGTGAGTGAAGGAGTGTAAGTGTGAGTGAAGGAGAGTAAGTGTGAGTGAAGGAGTGTAAGTGTGAGTGAAGGACAGTAAGTGTGAGTGAAGGACGGTAATTGTGAGTGAAGGAGTGTAAGTGTGAGTGAAGGACGGTAAGTGTGAGTGAAGGAGAGTAGGTGTGAGTGAAGGAGTGTAAGTGTGAGTGAAGGACAGTAAATGTGCGTTGAGGAGTGTAAGTGTGAGTGAAGGACGGTAAGTGTGAGAGAAGGACGGTAAGTGTGAGTGAAGGAGTGTAAGTGTGAGTGAAGGACGGTAAGTGTGAGTGAAGTAGAGTAAGTGTGAGTGAAGGAGTGTAAGTGTGAGTGAAGGACAGTAAATGTGCGTGAAGGAGTGTAAGTGTGAGTGAAGGACGGTAAGTGTGAGAGAAGGACGGTAAGTGTTAGTGAAGGAGTGTAAGTGTGAGTGAAGGAGAGTAAGTGTGAATGAAGGAGTTCAAGTGTGAGTGAAGCACAGTAAGTGTGAGTGAAGGAGAGTAATTGTGAGTGAAGGAGTGTAAGTGTGAGTGAAGGACGGTAAGTGTGAGAGAAGGACAATAAGTGTGAGTGAAGGAGTGTAAGTGTGAGTGAAGGAGAGTAAGTGTGAGTGAAGGAGTGTAAGTGTGAGTGAAGGACGGTAAGTGTGAGTGAAGGACAGTAAGTGTGAGTGAAGAACGGTAAGTGTGAGTGAAGGACGGTAATTGTGAGTGAAGGAGTGTAAGTGTGAGTGAAGGAGAGTAAGTGTGAATGAAGGAGTTCAAGTGTGAGTGAAGCACAGTAAGTGTGAGTGAAGGAGAGTAATTGTGAGTGAAGGAGTGTAAGTGTCAGTGAAGGACGGTAAGTGTGAGAGAAGGACAATAAGTGTGAGTGAAGGAGTGTAAGTGTGAGTGAAGGAGAGTAAGTGTGAGTGAAGGAGTGTAAGTGTGAGTGAAGGACGGTAAGTGTGAGTGAAGGACAGTAAGTGTGAGTGAAGAACGGTAAGTGTGAGTGAAGGACGGTAATTGTGAGTGAAGGAGTGTAAGTGTGAGTGAAGGACGGTAAGTGTGAGAGAAGGACGGTAAGTGTGAGTGAAGGAGTATAAGTGTGAGTGAAGTACAGTAAGTGTGAGCGAGGACGCTAAGTGTGAGTGAGGACAGTAAATGTGAGTGAAGGACGGTAAGTGTGAGTGAGGAACGGTAAGTGTGAGTGAGGAACGGTAAGTGTGAGTGAAGGACGGTAAGTGTGAGTGAAGGAGAGTAAATGTGCGTGAAGGAGTGTAAGTGTGAGTGACGGACAGTAAGTGTGAGAGAAGGACGGTAAGTGTGAGTGAAGGAGAGTAAATGTGAGTGAAGGAGAGTAAGTGTGAGTGAAGGAGTGTAAGTGTGAGTGAAGGAGAGTAAGTGTGAGTGAAGGACGGTAAGTGTGAGTGAAGGACAGTAATTGTGAGTGAGGAAGGTAAGTGTGAGTGAAGGTGAGTAAGTGTGAGTGAAGGACAGTAAGTGTGAGTCAAGGAGTGTAAGTTTGAGTGAAGGACGGTAAGTGTGAGTGAAGGAGAGTAAGTGTGAGTGAGAATGGTAAGTGTGAGTGAAGGACGGTAAGTGTGAGTGAAGACGGTAAGTGTGAGTGAAGGAGTGTAAGTGTGAATGAAGGAGTGTAAGTGTGAGTGAAGGAGAGTAAGTGTGAGTGAAGGAGAGTAATTGTGAGTGAAGGAGTGTAAGTGTGAGTGAAGGAATGTAAGTGTGAGTGAATGACAGTAAGTGTGAGTGAAGGACAGTAAATGTGCGTGAAGGAGTGTAAGTGTGAGTGAAGGACAGTAAGTGTGAGAGAAGGACGGTAAGTGTGAGTGAAGGAGTCTAAGTGTGAGTGAATGACGGTAAGTGTGAGTGAAGGAGAGTAAGTGTGTGTGAAGGAGTGTAAGTGTGAGTGATGGACGGTAAGTGTGAGTGAAGGGCAGTAATTGTGAGTGAGGAAGGTAAGTGTGAGTGAAGGAGAGTAAGTGTGAGTGAAGGAGTGTAAGTGTGAGTGAAGGAGAGTAAGTGTGAGTGAGAATGGTAAGTGTGAGTGAAGGACGGTAATTGTGAGTGAAGGAGTGTAAGTGTGAGTGAAGGACGCTAAGTGTGAGTGAAGGAGAGTAAGTGTGAGTGAAGGAGTGTAAGTGTGAGTGAAGGACAGTAAATGTGCGTGAAGGAGTGTAAGTGTGAGTGAAGAACGGTAAGTGTGAGTGAAGGAGTGTAAGTGTGAATGAAGGACGGTAATTGTGAGTGAAGGAGTGTGAGTGAAGGAGAGTAAGTGTGAGTGAAGGAGTGTAAGTGTGAGTGATGGACGGTAAGTGTGAGTGAAGGGCAGTAATTGTGAGTGAGGAAGGTAAGTGTGAGTGAAGGAGAGTAAGTGTGAGTGAAGGAGTGTAAGTGTGAGTGAAGGACGGTAATTGTGAGTGAAGGAGTGTAAGTGTGAGTGAAGGACGCTAAGTGTGAGTGAAGGAGAGTAAGTGTGAGTGAAGGAGTGTAAGTGTGAGTGAAGGACAGTAAATGTGCGTGAAGGAGTGTAAGTGTGAGTGAAGAACGGTAAGTGTGAGTGAAGGAGTGTAAGTGTGAATGAAGGACGGTAATTGTGAGTGAAGGAATGTGAGTGAAGGAGAGTAAGTGTGAGTGAAGGAGTGTAAGTGTGAGTGAAGGACAGTAAATGTGCGTGAAGGAGTGTAAGTGTGAGTGAAGGACAGTAAATGTGAGAGAAGGACGGTAAGTGTGAGTGAAGGAGAGTAAATGTGAGTGAAGGAGAGTAAGTGTGAGTGAAGGAGTGTAAGTGTGAGTGAAGGAGAGTAAGTGTGAGTGAAGGACGGTAAGTGTGAGTGAAGGACAGTAATTGTGAGTGAGGAAGGTAAGTGTGAGTGAAGGTGAGTAAGTGTGAGTGAAGGTGTGTAAGGGTGAGTGAAGGAGAGTGTGTGAAGGACGGTAAGTGTGAGTGAAGGAGAGTAAGTGTGAGTGAGAATGGTAAGTGTGAGTGAAGGACGGTAAGTGTGAGTGAAGACGGTAAGTGTGAGTGAAGGACAGTAAGTGTGAGTGAGGAAGGTAAGTGTGAGTGAAGGAGAGTAAGTGTGAGTGAAGGGCAGTAATTGTGAGTGAGGAAGGTAAGTGTGAGTGAAGGAGAGTAAGTGTGAGTGAAGGAGTGTAAGTGTGAGTGAAGGAGAGTAAGTGTGAGTGAAGGACGGTAAGTGTGAGTGAAGGACAGTAATTGTGAGTGAGAACGGTAAGTGTGAGTGAAGGACGGTAAGTGTGAGTGAAGACGGTAAGTGTGAGTGAAGGAGTGTAAGTGTGAATGAAGGAGTGTAAGTGTGAGTGAAGGAGAGTAAGTGTGAGTGAAGGACGGTAACTGTGAGTGAAGTAGTGTAAGTGTGAGTGAAGGAGAGTAAGTGTGAGTGAAGGAGTGTAAGTGTGAGTGAAGGACAGTAAGTGTGAGTGAAGGACGGTAAGTGTGAGTGAAGGACGGTAATTGTGAGTGAAGGAGTGTAAGTGTGAGTGAAGGACGGTAAGTGTGAGTGAAGGAGAGTGTGTGAGTGAAGGAGTGTAAGTGTGAGTGAAGGACAGTAAATGTGCGTGAAGGAGTGTAAGTGTGAGTGAAGGAGTGTAAGTGTGAGTGAAGGACGGTAAGTGTGAGAGAAGGACAATAAGTGTGAGTGAAGGAGTGTAAGTGTGAGTGAAGGAGAGTAAGTGTGAGTGAAGGAGTGTAAGTGTGAATGAAGGACGGTAAGTGTGAGTGAAGGACAGTAAGTGTGAGTGAAGAACGGTAAGTGTGAGTGAAGGACGGTAATTGTGAGTGAAGGAGTGTAAGTGTGAGTGAAGGACGGTAAGTGTGAGAGAAGGACGGTAAGTGTGAGTGAAGGAGTGTAAGTATGAGTGAAGGACGGTAAGTGTGAGTGAAGGAGAGTAAGTGTGAGTGAAGGAGTGTAAGTGTGAGTGAAGGACGGTAAGTGTGAGTGAAGGACAGTAAGTGTGAGTGAAGGACGGTAATTGTGAGTGAAGGAGTGTAAGTGTGAGTGAAGGACGGTAAGTGTGAGAGAAGGACGGTAAGTGTGAGTGAAGGAGTGTAAGTATGAGTGAAGGACGGTAAGTGTGAGTGAAGGAGAGTAAGTGTGAGTGAAGGAGTGTAAGTGTGAGTGAAGGACGGTAAGTGTGAGTGAAGGAGTGTAAGTGTGAGTGAAGGAGTGTAAGTGTGAGTGACGGACGGTAAGTGTGAGTGAAGGAGTGTAAGTGTGAGTGAAGGAGAGTAAGTGTGAGTGAAGGAGTGTAAGTGTGAGTGAAGGACAGTAAGTGTGAGTGAAGGACGGTAATTGTGAGTGAAGGAGTGTAAGTGTGAGTGAAGGACGGTAAGTGTGAGTGAAGGAGAGTAGGTGTGAGTGAAGGAGTGTAAGTGTGAGTGAAGGACAGTAAATGTGCGTTGAGGAGTGTAAGTGTGAGTGAAGGACGGTAAGTGTGAGAGAAGGACGGTAAGTGTGAGTGAAGGAGTGTAAGTGTGAGTGAAGGACGGTAAGTGTGAGTGAAGTAGAGTAAGTGTGAGTGAAGGAGTGTAAGTGTGAGTGAAGGAGAGTAAGTGTGAGTGAAGGAGTGTAAGTGTGAGTGAAGGACAGTAAGTGTGAGTGAAGGACGGTAATTGTGAGTGAAGGAGTGTAAGTGTGAGTGAAGGACGGTAAGTGTGAGTGAAGGAGAGTAGGTGTGAGTGAAGGAGTGTAAGTGTGAGTGAAGGACAGTAAATGTGCGTTGAGGAGTGTAAGTGTGAGTGAAGGACGGTAAGTGTGAGAGAAGGACGGTAAGTGTGAGTGAAGGAGTGTAAGTGTGAGTGAAGGACGGTAAGTGTGAGTGAAGTAGAGTAAGTGTGAGTGAAGGAGTGTAAGTGTGAGTGAAGGACAGTAAATGTGCGTGAAGGAGTGTAAGTGTGAGTGAAGGACGGTAAGTGTGAGAGAAGGACGGTAAGTGTTAGTGAAGGAGTGTAAGTGTGAGTGAAGGAGAGTAAGTGTGAATGAAGGAGTTCAAGTGTGAGTGAAGCACAGTAAGTGTGAGTGAAGGAGAGTAATTGTGAGTGAAGGAGTGTAAGTGTGAGTGAAGGACGGTAAGTGTGAGAGAAGGACAATAAGTGTGAGTGAAGGAGTGTAAGTGTGAGTGAAGGAGAGTAAGTGTGAGTGAAGGAGTGTAAGTGTGAGTGAAGGACGGTAAGTGTGAGTGAAGGACAGTAAGTGTGAGTGAAGAACGGTAAGTGTGAGTGAAGGACGGTAATTGTGAGTGAAGGAGTGTAAGTGTGAGTGAAGGAGAGTAAGTGTGAATGAAGGAGTTCAAGTGTGAGTGAAGCACAGTAAGTGTGAGTGAAGGAGAGTAATTGTGAGTGAAGGAGTGTAAGTGTCAGTGAAGGACGGTAAGTGTGAGAGAAGGACAATAAGTGTGAGTGAAGGAGTGTAAGTGTGAGTGAAGGAGAGTAAGTGTGAGTGAAGGAGTGTAAGTGTGAGTGAAGGACGGTAAGTGTGAGTGAAGGACAGTAAGTGTGAGTGAAGAACGGTAAGTGTGAGTGAAGGACGGTAATTGTGAGTGAAGGAGTGTAAGTGTGAGTGAAGGACGGTAAGTGTGAGAGAAGGACGGTAAGTGTGAGTGAAGGAGTATAAGTGTGAGTGAAGTACAGTAAGTGTGAGCGAGGACGCTAAGTGTGAGTGAGGACAGTAAATGTGAGTGAAGGACGGTAAGTGTGAGTGAGGAACGGTAAGTGTGAGTGAGGAACGGTAAGTGTGAGTGAAGGACGGTAAGTGTGAGTGAAGGAGAGTAAATGTGCGTGAAGGAGTGTAAGTGTGAGTGACGGACAGTAAGTGTGAGAGAAGGACGGTAAGTGTGAGTGAAGGAGAGTAAATGTGAGTGAAGGAGAGTAAGTGTGAGTGAAGGAGTGTAAGTGTGAGTGAAGGAGAGTAAGTGTGAGTGAAGGACGGTAAGTGTGAGTGAAGGACAGTAATTGTGAGTGAGGAAGGTAAGTGTGAGTGAAGGTGAGTAAGTGTGAGTGAAGGACAGTAAGTGTGAGTCAAGGAGTGTAAGTTTGAGTGAAGGACGGTAAGTGTGAGTGAAGGAGAGTAAGTGTGAGTGAGAATGGTAAGTGTGAGTGAAGGACGGTAAGTGTGAGTGAAGACGGTAAGTGTGAGTGAAGGAGTGTAAGTGTGAATGAAGGAGTGTAAGTGTGAGTGAAGGAGAGTAAGTGTGAGTGAAGGAGAGTAATTGTGAGTGAAGGAGTGTAAGTGTGAGTGAAGGAATGTAAGTGTGAGTGAATGACAGTAAGTGTGAGTGAAGGACAGTAAATGTGCGTGAAGGAGTGTAAGTGTGAGTGAAGGACAGTAAGTGTGAGAGAAGGACGGTAAGTGTGAGTGAAGGAGTCTAAGTGTGAGTGAATGACGGTAAGTGTGAGTGAAGGAGAGTAAGTGTGTGTGAAGGAGTGTAAGTGTGAGTGATGGACGGTAAGTGTGAGTGAAGGGCAGTAATTGTGAGTGAGGAAGGTAAGTGTGAGTGAAGGAGAGTAAGTGTGAGTGAAGGAGTGTAAGTGTGAGTGAAGGAGAGTAAGTGTGAGTGAGAATGGTAAGTGTGAGTGAAGGACGGTAATTGTGAGTGAAGGAGTGTAAGTGTGAGTGAAGGACGCTAAGTGTGAGTGAAGGAGAGTAAGTGTGAGTGAAGGAGTGTAAGTGTGAGTGAAGGACAGTAAATGTGCGTGAAGGAGTGTAAGTGTGAGTGAAGAACGGTAAGTGTGAGTGAAGGAGTGTAAGTGTGAATGAAGGACGGTAATTGTGAGTGAAGGAGTGTGAGTGAAGGAGAGTAAGTGTGAGTGAAGGAGTGTAAGTGTGAGTGATGGACGGTAAGTGTGAGTGAAGGGCAGTAATTGTGAGTGAGGAAGGTAAGTGTGAGTGAAGGAGAGTAAGTGTGAGTGAAGGAGTGTAAGTGTGAGTGAAGGACGGTAATTGTGAGTGAAGGAGTGTAAGTGTGAGTGAAGGACGCTAAGTGTGAGTGAAGGAGAGTAAGTGTGAGTGAAGGAGTGTAAGTGTGAGTGAAGGACAGTAAATGTGCGTGAAGGAGTGTAAGTGTGAGTGAAGAACGGTAAGTGTGAGTGAAGGAGTGTAAGTGTGAATGAAGGACGGTAATTGTGAGTGAAGGAATGTGAGTGAAGGAGAGTAAGTGTGAGTGAAGGAGTGTAAGTGTGAGTGAAGGACAGTAAATGTGCGTGAAGGAGTGTAAGTGTGAGTGAAGGACAGTAAATGTGAGAGAAGGACGGTAAGTGTGAGTGAAGGAGAGTAAATGTGAGTGAAGGAGAGTAAGTGTGAGTGAAGGAGTGTAAGTGTGAGTGAAGGAGAGTAAGTGTGAGTGAAGGACGGTAAGTGTGAGTGAAGGACAGTAATTGTGAGTGAGGAAGGTAAGTGTGAGTGAAGGTGAGTAAGTGTGAGTGAAGGTGTGTAAGGGTGAGTGAAGGAGAGTGTGTGAAGGACGGTAAGTGTGAGTGAAGGAGAGTAAGTGTGAGTGAGAATGGTAAGTGTGAGTGAAGGACGGTAAGTGTGAGTGAAGACGGTAAGTGTGAGTGAAGGACAGTAAGTGTGAGTGAGGAAGGTAAGTGTGAGTGAAGGAGAGTAAGTGTGAGTGAAGGGCAGTAATTGTGAGTGAGGAAGGTAAGTGTGAGTGAAGGAGAGTAAGTGTGAGTGAAGGAGTGTAAGTGTGAGTGAAGGACGGTAAGTGTGAGTGAAGGACAGTAATTGTGAGTGAGGAAGGTAAGTGTGAGTGAAGGTGTGTAAGTGTGAGTGAAGACGGTAAGTGTGAGTGAAGGAGTGTAAGTGTGAATGAAGGAGTGTAAGTGTGAGTGAAGGAGTGTAAGTGTGAATGAAGGAGTGTAAGTGTGAGTGAATGACAGTAAGTGTGAGTGAAGGACAGTAAATGTGCGTGAAGGAGTGTAAGTGTGAGTGAAGGACAGTAAGTGTGAGAGAAGGACGGTAAGTGTGAGTGAATGAGTCTAAGTGTGAGTGAATGACGGTAAGTGTGAGTGAAGGAGAGTAAGTGTGTGTGAAGGAGTGTAAGTGTGAGTGATGGACGGTAAGTGTGAGTGAAGGGCAGTAATTGTGAGTGAGGAAGGTAAGTGTGAGTGAAGGAGAGTAAGTGTGAGTGAAGGAGTGTAAGTGTGAGTGAAGGAGAGTAAGTGTGAGTGAGAATGGTAAGTGTGAGTGAAGGACGGTAATTGTGAGTGAAGGAGTGTAAGTGTGAGTGAAGGACGCTAAGTGTGAGTGAAGGAGAGTAAGTGTGAGTGAAGGAGTGTAAGTGTGAGTGAAGGACAGTAAATGTGCGTGAAGGAGTGTAAGTGTGAGTGAAGAACGGTAAGTGTGAGTGAAGGAGTGTAAGTGTGAATGAAGGACGGTAATTGTGAGTGAAGGAGTGTGAGTGAAGGAGAGTAAGTGTGAGTGAAGGAGTGTAAGTGTGAGTGATGGACGGTAAGTGTGAGTGAAGGGCAGTAATTGTGAGTGAGGAAGGTAAGTGTGAGTGAAGGAGAGTAAGTGTGAGTGAAGGAGTGTAAGTGTGAGTGAAGGACGGTAATTGTGAGTGAAGGAGTGTAAGTGTGAGTGAAGGACGCTAAGTGTGAGTGAAGGAGAGTAAGTGTGAGTGAAGGAGTGTAAGTGTGAGTGAAGGACAGTAAATGTGCGTGAAGGAGTGTAAGTGTGAGTGAAGAACGGTAAGTGTGAGTGAAGGAGTGTAAGTGTGAATGAAGGACGGTAATTGTGAGTGAAGGAATGTGAGTGAAGGAGAGTAAGTGTGAGTGAAGGAGTGTAAGTGTGAGTGAAGGACGGTAAGTGTGAGAGAAGGACGGTAAGTGTGAGTGAAGGAGTGTAAGTATGAGTGAAGGACGGTAAGTGTGAGTGAAGGACGGTAATTGTGAGTGAAGGAGTGTAAGTGTGAGTGAAGGACGGTAAGTGTGAGAGAAGGACGGTAAGTGTGAGTGAAGGAGTGTAAGTATGAGTGAAGGACGGTAAGTGTGAGTGAAGGAGAGTAAGTGTGAGTGAAGGAGTGTAAGTGTGAGTGAAGGACGGTAAGTGTGAGTGAAGGAGAGTAAGTGTGAGTGAAGGAGTGTAAGTGTGAGTGACGGACGGTAAGTGTGAGTGAAGGAGTGTAAGTGTGAGTGAAGGAGAGTAAGTGTGAGTGAAGGAGTGTAAGTGTGAGTGAAGGACAGTAAGTGTGAGTGAAGGACGGTAATTGTGAGTGAAGGAGTGTAAGTGTGAGTGAAGGACGGTAAGTGTGAGTGAAGGAGAGTAGGTGTGAGTGAAGGAGTGTAAGTGTGAGTGAAGGACAGTAAATGTGCGTTGAGGAGTGTAAGTGTGAGTGAAGGACGGTAAGTGTGAGAGAAGGACGGTAAGTGTGAGTGAAGGAGTGTAAGTGTGAGTGAAGGACGGTAAGTGTGAGTGAAGTAGAGTAAGTGTGAGTGAAGGAGTGTAAGTGTGAGTGAAGGAGAGTAAGTGTGAGTGAAGGAGTGTAAGTGTGAGTGAAGGACAGTAAGTGTGAGTGAAGGACGGTAATTGTGAGTGAAGGAGTGTAAGTGTGAGTGAAGGACGGTAAGTGTGAGTGAAGGAGAGTAGGTGTGAGTGAAGGAGTGTAAGTGTGAGTGAAGGACAGTAAATGTGCGTTGAGGAGTGTAAGTGTGAGTGAAGGACGGTAAGTGTGAGAGAAGGACGGTAAGTGTGAGTGAAGGAGTGTAAGTGTGAGTGAAGGACGGTAAGTGTGAGTGAAGTAGAGTAAGTGTGAGTGAAGGAGTGTAAGTGTGAGTGAAGGACAGTAAATGTGCGTGAAGGAGTGTAAGTGTGAGTGAAGGACGGTAAGTGTGAGAGAAGGACGGTAAGTGTGAGTGAAGGAGTGTAAGTGTGAGTGAAGGAGAGTAAGTGTGAATGAAGGAGTTCAAGTGTGAGTGAAGCACAGTAAGTGTGAGTGAAGGAGAGTAATTGTGAGTGAAGGAGTGTAAGTGTGAGTGAAGGACGGTAAGTGTGAGAGAAGGACAATAAGTGTGAGTGAAGGAGTGTAAGTGTGAGTGAAGGAGAGTAAGTGTGAGTGAAGGAGTGTAAGTGTGAGTGAAGGACGGTAAGTGTGAGTGAAGGACAGTAAGTGTGAGTGAAGAACGGTAAGTGTGAGTGAAGGACGGTAATTGTGAGTGAAGGAGTGTAAGTGTGAGTGAAGGAGAGTAAGTGTGAATGAAGGAGTTCAAGTGTGAGTGAAGCACAGTAAGTGTGAGTGAAGGAGAGTAATTGTGAGTGAAGGAGTGTAAGTGTCAGTGAAGGACGGTAAGTGTGAGAGAAGGACAATAAGTGTGAGTGAAGGAGTGTAAGTGTGAGTGAAGGAGAGTAAGTGTGAGTGAAGGAGTGTAAGTGTGAGTGAAGGACGGTAAGTGTGAGTGAAGGACAGTAAGTGTGAGTGAAGAACGGTAAGTGTGAGTGAAGGACGGTAATTGTGAGTGAAGGAGTGTAAGTGTGAGTGAAGGACGGTAAGTGTGAGAGAAGGACGGTAAGTGTGAGTGAAGGAGTATAAGTGTGAGTGAAGTACAGTAAGTGTGAGCGAGGACGCTAAGTGTGAGTGAGGACAGTAAATGTGAGTGAAGGACGGTAAGTGTGAGTGAGGAACGGTAAGTGTGAGTGAGGAACGGTAAGTGTGAGTGAAGGACGGTAAGTGTGAGTGAAGGAGAGTAAGTGTGAGTGAAGGAGTATAAGTGTGAGTGAAGTACAGTAAGTGTGAGTGAGGACGGTAAGTGTGAGTGAAGGATGGTAAGTGTGAGTGAAGGAGAGTAAATGTGAGTGAAGGAGTGTAAGTGTGAGTGAAAGAGAGTAAGTGTGAGTGAAGGAGTGTAAGTGTGAGTGAAGGACAGTAAGTGTGAGTGAAGGACGGTAAGTGTGAGTCAAGGAGAGAAAGTGTGAGTGAAGGACAGTAACCATGAGTGAAGGAGAGTAAGTGTGAGTGAAGGAGAGTAAGTGTGAATGAAGGACAGTAAATGTGAGTGAAGGAGTGTAAGTGTGAGTGAAGGAGTGTAAGTGTGAATGAAGGAGAGTAAGTGTGAGTGATGGACGGTAAGTGTGAGTGAAGGTGTGTAAGTGTGAGTGAGGAACGGTAAGTGTTTCTGAAGGACAGTAAGTGTGAGTGAAGGAGTGTCAGTGTGAGTGAAGGATGGTAAGTGTGAGTGAAGAAGGTAAGTGTGAGTGAAGAAGGTAAGTGCGAATGAAGTAGTGTAAGTGTGAGTGAAGGACAGTAAGTGTGAGTGAAGGACGGTAAGTGTGAGTGAAGGAGTGTAAGTGTGAGTGAAGGAGAGTAAGTGTGAATGAAGGAGTGTAAGTGTGAGTGAAGGAGTGTAAGTGTGAGTGAAGGACGGTAATTGTGAGTGAAGGAGTGTAAGTGTGAGTGAAGGAGAGTAATTGTGAGTGAAGGAGTGTAAGTGTGAGTGAAGGAGTGTAAGTGTGCGTGAAGGAGTGTAAGTGTGAGTGAAGGACAGTAAGTGTGAGAGAAGGATGGTAAGTGTGAGTAAAGGAGAGTAAATGTGAGTGAAGGAGTGTAAGTGTGAGTGAAGGAGTCTAAGTGTGAGTGAAGGACGGTAAGTGTGAGTGAAGGACAGTAATTGTGAGTGAGGAAGGTAAGTGTGAGTGAAGGAGAGTAAGTGTGAGTGAAGGTGTGTAAGTGTGAGTGAAGGAGAGTGTGAGTGAAGGACGGTAAGTGTGAGTGAAGACGGTAAGTGTGAGTGAAGGAGTGTAAGTGTGAATGAAGGAGTGTAAGTGTGAGTGAAGGAGAGTAAGTGTGAGTGAAGGAGAGTAATTGTGAGTGAAGGAGTGTAAGTGTGAGTGAAGGAATGTAAGTGTGAGTGAATGACAGTAAGTGTGAGTGAAGGACAGTAAATGTGCGTGAAGGAGTGTAAGTGTGAGTGAAGGACAGTAAGTGTGAGAGAAGGACGGTAAGTGTGAGTGAAGGAGTCTAAGTGTGAGTGAATGACGGTAAGTGTGAGTGAAGTAGAGTAAGTGTGAGTGAAGGAGTGTAAGTGTGAGTGAAGGAGAGTAAGTGTGAGTGAAGGAGTGTAAGTGTGAGTGAAGGACAGTAAGTGTGAGTGAAGGACGGTAATTGTGAGTGAAGGAGTGTAAGTGTGAGTGAAGGACGGTAAGTGTGAGTGAAGGAGAGTAGGTGTGAGTGAAGGAGTGTAAGTGTGAGTGAAGGACAGTAAATGTGCGTTGAGGAGTGTAAGTGTGAGTGAAGGACGGTAAGTGTGAGAGAAGGACGGTAAGTGTGAGTGAAGGAGTGTAAGTGTGAGTGAAGGACGGTAAGTGTGAGTGAAGTAGAGTAAGTGTGAGTGAAGGAGTGTAAGTGTGAGTGAAGGACAGTAAATGTGCGTGAAGGAGTGTAAGTGTGAGTGAAGGACGGTAAGTGTGAGAGAAGGACGGTAAGTGTGAGTGAAGGAGTGTAAGTGTGAGTGAAGGAGAGTAAGTGTGAATGAAGGAGTTCAAGTGTGAGTGAAGCACAGTAAGTGTGAGTGAAGGAGAGTAATTGTGAGTGAAGGAGTGTAAGTGTGAGTGAAGGACGGTAAGTGTGAGAGAAGGACAATAAGTGTGAGTGAAGGAGTGTAAGTGTGAGTGAAGGAGAGTAAGTGTGAGTGAAGGAGTGTAAGTGTGAGTGAAGGACGGTAAGTGTGAGTGAAGGACAGTAAGTGTGAGTGAAGAACGGTAAGTGTGAGTGAAGGACGGTAATTGTGAGTGAAGGAGTGTAAGTGTGAGTGAAGGAGAGTAAGTGTGAATGAAGGAGTTCAAGTGTGAGTGAAGCACAGTAAGTGTGAGTGAAGGAGAGTAATTGTGAGTGAAGGAGTGTAAGTGTCAGTGAAGGACGGTAAGTGTGAGAGAAGGACAATAAGTGTGAGTGAAGGAGTGTAAGTGTGAGTGAAGGAGAGTAAGTGTGAGTGAAGGAGTGTAAGTGTGAGTGAAGGACGGTAAGTGTGAGTGAAGGACAGTAAGTGTGAGTGAAGAACGGTAAGTGTGAGTGAAGGACGGTAATTGTGAGTGAAGGAGTGTAAGTGTGAGTGAAGGACGGTAAGTGTGAGAGAAGGACGGTAAGTGTGAGTGAAGGAGTATAAGTGTGAGTGAAGTACAGTAAGTGTGAGCGAGGACGCTAAGTGTGAGTGAGGACAGTAAATGTGAGTGAAGGACGGTAAGTGTGAGTGAGGAACGGTAAGTGTGAGTGAGGAACGGTAAGTGTGAGTGAAGGACGGTAAGTGTGAGTGAAGGAGAGTAAGTGTGAGTGAAGGAGTATAAGTGTGAGTGAAGTACAGTAAGTGTGAGTGAGGACGGTAAGTGTGAGTGAAGGATGGTAAGTGTGAGTGAAGGAGAGTAAATGTGAGTGAAGGAGTGTAAGTGTGAGTGAAAGAGAGTAAGTGTGAGTGAAGGAGTGTAAGTGTGAGTGAAGGACAGTAAGTGTGAGTGAAGGACGGTAAGTGTGAGTCAAGGAGAGAAAGTGTGAGTGAAGGACAGTAACCATGAGTGAAGGAGAGTAAGTGTGAGTGAAGGAGAGTAAGTGTGAATGAAGGACAGTAAATGTGAGTGAAGGAGTGTAAGTGTGAGTGAAGGAGTGTAAGTGTGAATGAAGGAGAGTAAGTGTGAGTGATGGACGGTAAGTGTGAGTGAAGGTGTGTAAGTGTGAGTGAGGAACGGTAAGTGTTTCTGAAGGACAGTAAGTGTGAGTGAAGGAGTGTCAGTGTGAGTGAAGGATGGTAAGTGTGAGTGAAGAAGGTAAGTGTGAGTGAAGAAGGTAAGTGCGAATGAAGTAGTGTAAGTGTGAGTGAAGGACAGTAAGTGTGAGTGAAGGACGGTAAGTGTGAGTGAAGGAGTGTAAGTGTGAGTGAAGGAGAGTAAGTGTGAATGAAGGAGTGTAAGTGTGAGTGAAGGAGTGTAAGTGTGAGTGAAGGACGGTAATTGTGAGTGAAGGAGTGTAAGTGTGAGTGAAGGAGAGTAATTGTGAGTGAAGGAGTGTAAGTGTGAGTGAAGGAGTGTAAGTGTGCGTGAAGGAGTGTAAGTGTGAGTGAAGGACAGTAAGTGTGAGAGAAGGATGGTAAGTGTGAGTAAAGGAGAGTAAATGTGAGTGAAGGAGTGTAAGTGTGAGTGAAGGAGTCTAAGTGTGAGTGAAGGACGGTAAGTGTGAGTGAAGGACAGTAATTGTGAGTGAGGAAGGTAAGTGTGAGTGAAGGAGAGTAAGTGTGAGTGAAGGTGTGTAAGTGTGAGTGAAGGAGAGTGTGAGTGAAGGACGGTAAGTGTGAGTGAAGACGGTAAGTGTGAGTGAAGGAGTGTAAGTGTGAATGAAGGAGTGTAAGTGTGAGTGAAGGAGAGTAAGTGTGAGTGAAGGAGAGTAATTGTGAGTGAAGGAGTGTAAGTGTGAGTGAAGGAATGTAAGTGTGAGTGAATGACAGTAAGTGTGAGTGAAGGACAGTAAATGTGCGTGAAGGAGTGTAAGTGTGAGTGAAGGACAGTAAGTGTGAGAGAAGGACGGTAAGTGTGAGTGAAGGAGTCTAAGTGTGAGTGAATGACGGTAAGTGTGAGTGAAGGAGAGTAAGTGTGTGTGAAGGAGTGTAAGTGTGAGTGATGGACGGTAAGTGTGAGTGAAGGGCAGTAATTGTGAGTGAGGAAGGTAAGTGTGAGTGAAGGAGAGTAAGTGTGAGTGAAGGAGTGTAAGTGTGAGTGAAGGAGAGTAAGTGTGAGTGAGAATGGTAAGTGTGAGTGAAGGACGGTAATTGTGAGTGAAGGAGTGTAAGTGTGAGTGAAGGACGCTAAGTGTGAGTGAAGGAGAGTAAGTGTGAGTGAAGGAGTGTAAGTGTGAGTGAAGGACAGTAAATGTGCGTGAAGGAGTGTAAGTGTGAGTGAAGAACGGTAAGTGTGAGTGAAGGAGTGTAAGTGTGAATGAAGGACGGTAATTGTGAGTGAAGGAGTGTGAGTGAAGGAGAGTAAGTGTGAGTGAAGGAGTGTAAGTGTGAGTGATGGACGGTAAGTGTGAGTGAAGGGCAGTAATTGTGAGTGAGGAAGGTAAGTGTGAGTGAAGGAGAGTAAGTGTGAGTGAAGGAGTGTAAGTGTGAGTGAAGGACGGTAATTAGGAGTGAAGGAGTGTAAGTGTGAGTGAAGGACGCTAAGTGTGAGTGAAGGAGAGTAAGTGTGAGTGAAGGAGTGTAAGTGTGAGTGAAGGACAGTAAATGTGCGTGAAGGAGTGTAAGTGTGAGTGAAGAACGGTAAGTGTGAGTGAAGGAGTGTAAGTGTGAATGAAGGACGGTAATTGTGAGTGAAGGAATGTGAGTGAAGGAGAGTAAGTGTGAGTGAAGGAGTGTAAGTGTGAGTGAAGGACAGTAAATGTGCGTGAAGGAGTGTAAGTGTGAGTGAAGGACAGTAAATGTGAGAGAAGGACGGTAAGTGTGAGTGAAGGAGAGTAAATGTGAGTGAAGGAGAGTAAGTGTGAGTGAAGGAGTGTAAGTGTGAGAGAAGGACGGTAAGTGTGAGTGAAGGACGGTAAGTGTGAGTGAAGGACAGTAATTGTGAGTGAGGAAGGTAAGTGTGAGTGAAGGTGAGTAAGTGTGAGTGAAGGTGTGTAAGGGTGAGTGAAGGAGAGTGTGTGAAGGACGGTAAGTGTGAGTGAAGGAGAGTAAGTGTGAGTGAGAATGGTAAGTGTGAGTGAAGGACGGTAAGTGTGAGTGAAGACGGTAAGTGTGAGTGAAGGACAGTAAGTGTGAGTGAGGAAGGTAAGTGTGAGTGAAGGAGAGTAAGTGTGAGTGAAGGGCAGTAATTGTGAGTGAGGAAGGTAAGTGTGAGTGAAGGAGAGTAAGTGTGAGTGAAGGAGTGTAAGTGTGAGTGAAGGACGGTAAGTGTGAGTGAAGGACAGTAATTGTGAGTGAGGAAGGTAAGTGTGAGTGAAGGTGTGTAAGTGTGAGTGAAGACGGTAAGTGTGAGTGAAGGAGTGTAAGTGTGAATGAAGGAGTGTAAGTGTGAGTGAATGACAGTAAGTGTGAGTGAAGGACAGTAAATGTGCGTGAAGGAGTGTAAGTGTGAGTGAAGGACAGTAAGTGTGAGAGAAGGACGGTAAGTGTGAGTGAATGAGTCTAAGTGTGAGTGAATGACGGTAAGTGTGAGTGAAGGAGAGTAAGTGTGTGTGAAGGAGTGTAAGTGTGAGTGATGGACGGTAAGTGTGAGTGAAGGGCAGTAATTGTGAGTGAGGAAGGTAAGTGTGAGTGAAGGAGAGTAAGTGTGAGTGAAGGAGTGTAAGTGTGAGTGAAGGAGAGTAAGTGTGAGTGAGAATGGTAAGTGTGAGTGAAGGACGGTAATTGTGAGTGAAGGAGTGTAAGTGTGAGTGAAGGACGCTAAGTGTGAGTGAAGGAGAGTAAGTGTGAGTGAAGGAGTGTAAGTGTGAGTGAAGGACAGTAAATGTGCGTGAAGGAGTGTAAGTGTGAGTGAAGAACGGTAAGTGTGAGTGAAGGAGTGTAAGTGTGAATGAAGGACGGTAATTGTGAGTGAAGGAGTGTGAGTGAAGGAGAGTAAGTGTGAGTGAAGGAGTGTAAGTGTGAGTGATGGACGGTAAGTGTGAGTGAAGGGCAGTAATTGTGAGTGAGGAAGGTAAGTGTGAGTGAAGGAGAGTAAGTGTGAGTGAAGGAGTGTAAGTGTGAGTGAAGGACGGTAATTGTGAGTGAAGGAGTGTAAGTGTGAGTGAAGAACGGTAAGTGTGAGTGAAGGACGGTAATTGTGAGTGAAGGAGTGTAAGTGTGAGTGAAGGACGGTAAGTGTGAGAGAAGGACGGTAAGTGTGAGTGAAGGAGTGTAAGTATGAGTGAAGGACGGTAAGTGTGAGTGAAGGAGAGTAAGTGTGAGTGAAGGAGTGTAAGTGTGAGTGAAGGACGGTAAGTGTGAGTGAAGGACAGTAAGTGTGAGTGAAGGACGTTAATTGTGAGTGAAGGAGTGTAAGTGTGAGTGAAGGACGGTAAGTGTGAGAGAAGGACGGTAAGTGTGAGTGAAGGAGTGTAAGTATGAGTGAAGGACGGTAAGTGTGAGTGAAGGAGAGTAAGTGTGAGTGAAGGAGTGTAAGTGTGAGTGAAGGACGGTAAGTGTGAGTGAAGGAGAGTAAGTGTGAGTGAAGGAGTGTAAGTGTGAGTGACGGACGGTAAGTGTGAGTGAAGGAGTGTAAGTGTGAGTGAAGGAGAGTAAGTGTGAGTGAAGGAGTGTAAGTGTGAGTGAAGGACAGTAAGTGTGAGTGAAGGACGGTAATTGTGAGTGAAGGAGTGTAAGTGTGAGTGAAGGACGGTAAGTGTGAGTGAAGGAGAGTAGGTGTGAGTGAAGGAGTGTAAGTGTGAGTGAAGGACAGTAAATGTGCGTTGAGGAGTGTAAGTGTGAGTGAAGGACGGTAAGTGTGAGAGAAGGACGGTAAGTGTGAGTGAAGGACAGTAAATGTGCGTGAAGGAGTGTAAGTGTGAGTGAAGAACGGTAAGTGTGAGTGAAGGAGTGTAAGTGTGAATGAAGGACGGTAATTGTGAGTGAAGGAGTGTGAGTGAAGGAGAGTAAGTGTGAGTGAAGGAGTGTAAGTGTGAGTGATGGACGGTAAGTGTGAGTGAAGGGCAGTAATTGTGAGTGAGGAAGGTAAGTGTGAGTGAAGGAGAGTAAGTGTGAGTGAAGGAGTGTAAGTGTGAGTGAAGGACGGTAATTGTGAGTGAAGGAGTGTAAGTGTGAGTGAAGGACGCTAAGTGTGAGTGAAGGAGAGTAAGTGTGAGTGAAGGAGTGTAAGTGTGAGTGAAGGACAGTAAATGTGCGTGAAGGAGTGTAAGTGTGAGTGAAGAACGGTAAGTGTGAGTGAAGGAGTGTAAGTGTGAATGAAGGACGGTAATTGTGAGTGAAGGAATGTGAGTGAAGGAGAGTAAGTGTGAGTGAAGGAGTGTAAGTGTGAGTGAAGGACAGTAAATGTGCGTGAAGGAGTGTAAGTGTGAGTGAAGGACAGTAAATGTGAGAGAAGGACGGTAAGTGTGAGTGAAGGAGAGTAAATGTGAGTGAAGGAGAGTAAGTGTGAGTGAAGGAGTGTAAGTGTGAGTGAAGGAGAGTAAGTGTGAGTGAAGGACGGTAAGTGTGAGTGAAGGACAGTAATTGTGAGTGAGGAAGGTAAGTGTGAGTGAAGGTGAGTAAGTGTGAGTGAAGGTGTGTAAGGGTGAGTGAAGGAGAGTGTGTGAAGGACGGTAAGTGTGAGTGAAGGAGAGTAAGTGTGAGTGAGAATGGTAAGTGTGAGTGAAGGACGGTAAGTGTGAGTGAAGACGGTAAGTGTGAGTGAAGGACAGTAAGTGTGAGTGAGGAAGGTAAGTGTGAGTGAAGGAGAGTAAGTGTGAGTGAAGGGCAGTAATTGTGAGTGAGGAAGGTAAGTGTGAGTGAAGGAGAGTAAGTGTGAGTGAAGGAGTGTAAGTGTGAGTGAAGGACGGTAAGTGTGAGTGAAGGACAGTAATTGTGAGTGAGGAAGGTAAGTGTGAGTGAAGGTGTGTAAGTGTGAGTGAAGACGGTAAGTGTGAGTGAAGGAGTGTAAGTGTGAATGAAGGAGTGTAAGTGTGAGTGAAGGAGTGTAAGTGTGAATGAAGGAGTGTAAGTGTGAGTGAATGACAGTAAGTGTGAGTGAAGGACAGTAAATGTGCGTGAAGGAGTGTAAGTGTGAGTGAAGGACAGTAAGTGTGAGAGAAGGACGGTAAGTGTGAGTGAATGAGTCTAAGTGTGAGTGAATGACGGTAAGTGTGAGTGAAGGAGAGTAAGTGTGTGTGAAGGAGTGTAAGTGTGAGTGATGGACGGTAAGTGTGAGTGAAGGGCAGTAATTGTGAGTGAGAAAGGTAAGTGTGAGTGAAGGAGAGTAAGTGTGAGTGAAGGAGTGTAAGTGTGAGTGAAGGAGAGTAAGTGTGAGTGAGAATGGTAAGTGTGAGTGAAGGACGGTAATTGTGAGTGAAGGAGTGTAAGTGTGAGTGAAGGACGCTAAGTGTGAGTGAAGGAGAGTAAGTGTGAGTGAAGGAGTGTAAGTGTGAGTGAAGGACAGTAAATGTGCGTGAAGGAGTGTAAGTGTGAGTGAAGAACGGTAAGTGTGAGTGAAGGAGTGTAAGTGTGAATGAAGGACGGTAATTGTGAGTGAAGGAGTGTGAGTGAAGGAGAGTAAGTGTGAGTGAAGGAGTGTAAGTGTGAGTGATGGACGGTAAGTGTGAGTGAAGGGCAGTAATTGTGAGTGAGGAAGGTAAGTGTGAGTGAAGGAGAGTAAGTGTGAGTGAAGGAGTGTAAGTGTGAGTGAAGGACGGTAATTGTGAGTGAAGGAGTGTAAGTGTGAGTGAAGGACGCTAAGTGTGAGTGAAGGAGAGTAAGTGTGAGTGAAGGAGTGTAAGTGTGAGTGAAGGACAGTAAATGTGCGTGAAGGAGTGTAAGTGTGAGTGAAGAACGGTAAGTGTGAGTGAAGGAGTGTAAGTGTGAATGAAGGACGGTAATTGTGAGTGAAGGAATGTGAGTGAAGGAGAGTAAGTGTGAGTGAAGGAGTGTAAGTGTGAGTGAAGGACGGTAAGTGTGAGAGAAGGACGGTAAGTGTGAGTGAAGGAGTGTAAGTATGAGTGAAGGACGGTAAGTGTGAGTGAAGGACGGTAATTGTGAGTGAAGGAGTGTAAGTGTGAGTGAAGGACGGTAAGTGTGAGAGAAGGACGGTAAGTGTGAGTGAAGGAGTGTAAGTATGAGTGAAGGACGGTAAGTGTGAGTGAAGGAGAGTAAGTGTGAGTGAAGGAGTGTAAGTGTGAGTGAAGGACGGTAAGTGTGAGTGAAGGAGAGTAAGTGTGAGTGAAGGAGTGTAAGTGTGAGTGACGGACGGTAAGTGTGAGTGAAGGAGTGTAAGTGTGAGTGAAGGAGAGTAAGTGTGAGTGAAGGAGTGTAAGTGTGAGTGAAGGACAGTAAGTGTGAGTGAAGGACGGTAATTGTGAGTGAAGGAGTGTAAGTGTGAGTGAAGGACGGTAAGTGTGAGTGAAGGAGAGTAGGTGTGAGTGAAGGAGTGTAAGTGTGAGTGAAGGACAGTAAATGTGCGTTGAGGAGTTTAAGTGTGAGTGAAGGACGGTAAGTGTGAGAGAAGGACGGTAAGTGTGAGTGAAGGAGTGTAAGTGTGAGTGAAGGACGGTAAGTGTGAGTGAAGTAGAGTAAGTGTGAGTGAAGGAGTGTAAGTGTGAGTGAAGGAGAGTAAGTGTGAGTGAAGGAGTGTAAGTGTGAGTGAAGGACAGTAAGTGTGAGTGAAGGACGGTAATTGTGAGTGAAGGAGTGTAAGTGTGAGTGAAGGACGGTAAGTGTGAGTGAAGGAGAGTAGGTGTGAGTGAAGGAGTGTAAGTGTGAGTGAAGGACAGTAAATGTGCGTTGAGGAGTGTAAGTGTGAGTGAAGGACGGTAAGTGTGAGAGAAGGACGGTAAGTGTGAGTGAAGGAGTGTAAGTGTGAGTGAAGGACGGTAAGTGTGATTGAAGTAGAGTAAGTGTGAGTGAAGGAGTGTAAGTGTGAGTGAAGGACAGTAAATGTGCGTGAAGGAGTGTAAGTGTGAGTGAAGGACGGTAAGTGTGAGAGAAGGACGGTAAGTGTGAGTGAAGGAGTGTAAGTGTGAGTGAAGGAGAGTAAGTGTGAATGAAGGAGTTCAAGTGTGAGTGAAGCACAGTAAGTGTGAGTGAAGGAGAGTAATTGTGAGTGAAGGAGTGTAAGTGTGAGTGAAGGACGGTAAGTGTGAGAGAAGGACAATAAGTGTGAGTGAAGGAGTGTAAGTGTGAGTGAAGGAGAGTAAGTGTGAGTGAAGGAGTGTAAGTGTGAGTGAAGGACGGTAAGTGTGAGTGAAGGACAGTAAGTGTGAGTGAAGAACGGTAAGTGTGAGTGAAGGACGGTAATTGTGAGTGAAGGAGTGTAAGTGTGAGTGAAGGAGAGTAAGTGTGAATGAAGGAGTTCAAGTGTGAGTGAAGCACAGTAAGTGTGAGTGAAGGAGAGTAATTGTGAGTGAAGGAGTGTAAGTGTCAGTGAAGGACGGTAAGTGTGAGAGAAGGACAATAAGTGTGAGTGAAGGAGTGTAAGTGTGAGTGAAGGAGAGTAAGTGTGAGTGAAGGAGTGTAAGTGTGAGTGAAGGACGGTAAGTGTGAGTGAAGGACAGTAAGTGTGAGTGAAGAACGGTAAGTGTGAGTGAAGGACGGTAATTGTGAGTGAAGGAGTGTAAGTGTGAGTGAAGGACGGTAAGTGTGAGAGAAGGACGGTAAGTGTGAGTGAAGGAGTATAAGTGTGAGTGAAGTACAGTAAGTGTGAGCGAGGACGCTAAGTGTGAGTGAGGACAGTAAATGTGAGTGAAGGACGGTAAGTGTGAGTGAGGAACGGTAAGTGTGAGTGAGGAACGGTAAGTGTGAGTGAAGGACGGTAAGTGTGAGTGAAGGAGAGTAAGTGTGAGTGAAGGAGTATAAGTGTGAGTGAAGTACAGTAAGTGTGAGTGAGGACGGTAAGTGTGAGTGAAGGATGGTAAGTGTGAGTGAAGGAGAGTAAATGTGAGTGAAGGAGTGTAAGTGTGAGTGAAAGAGAGTAAGTGTGAGTGAAGGAGTGTAAGTGTGAGTGAAGGACAGTAAGTGTGAGTGAAGGACGGTAAGTGTGAGTCAAGGAGAGAAAGTGTGAGTGAAGGACAGTAACCATGAGTGAAGGAGAGTAAGTGTGAGTGAAGGAGAGTAAGTGTGAATGAAGGACAGTAAATGTGAGTGAAGGAGTGTAAGTGTGAGTGAAGGAGTGTAAGTGTGAATGAAGGAGAGTAAGTGTGAGTGATGGACGGTAAGTGTGAGTGAAGGTGTGTAAGTGTGAGTGAGGAACGGTAAGTGTTTCTGAAGGACAGTAAGTGTGAGTGAAGGAGTGTCAGTGTGAGTGAAGGATGGTAAGTGTGAGTGAAGAAGGTAAGTGTGAGTGAAGAAGGTAAGTGCGAATGAAGTAGTGTAAGTGTGAGTGAAGGACAGTAAGTGTGAGTGAAGGACGGTAAGTGTGAGTGAAGGAGTGTAAGTGTGAGTGAAGGAGAGTAAGTGTGAATGAAGGAGTGTAAGTGTGAGTGAAGGAGTGTAAGTGTGAGTGAAGGACGGTAATTGTGAGTGAAGGAGTGTAAGTGTGAGTGAAGGAGAGTAATTGTGAGTGAAGGAGTGTAAGTGTGAGTGAAGGAGTGTAAGTGTGCGTGAAGGAGTGTAAGTGTGAGTGAAGGACAGTAAGTGTGAGAGAAGGATGGTAAGTGTGAGTAAAGGAGAGTAAATGTGAGTGAAGGAGTGTAAGTGTGAGTGAAGGAGTCTAAGTGTGAGTGAAGGACGGTAAGTGTGAGTGAAGGACAGTAATTGTGAGTGAGGAAGGTAAGTGTGAGTGAAGGAGAGTAAGTGTGAGTGAAGGTGTGTAAGTGTGAGTGAAGGAGAGTGTGAGTGAAGGACGGTAAGTGTGAGTGAAGACGGTAAGTGTGAGTGAAGGAGTGTAAGTGTGAATGAAGGAGTGTAAGTGTGAGTGAAGGAGAGTAAGTGTGAGTGAAGGAGAGTAATTGTGAGTGAAGGAGTGTAAGTGTGAGTGAAGGAATGTAAGTGTGAGTGAATGACAGTAAGTGTGAGTGAAGGACAGTAAATGTGCGTGAAGGAGTGTAAGTGTGAGTGAAGGACAGTAAGTGTGAGAGAAGGACGGTAAGTGTGAGTGAAGGAGTCTAAGTGTGAGTGAATGACGGTAAGTGTGAGTGAAGGAGAGTAAGTGTGTGTGAAGGAGTGTAAGTGTGAGTGATGGACGGTAAGTGTGAGTGAAGGGCAGTAATTGTGAGTGAGGAAGGTAAGTGTGAGTGAAGGAGAGTAAGTGTGAGTGAAGGAGTGTAAGTGTGAGTGAAGGAGAGTAAGTGTGAGTGAGAATGGTAAGTGTGAGTGAAGGACGGTAATTGTGAGTGAAGGAGTGTAAGTGTGAGTGAAGGACGCTAAGTGTGAGTGAAGGAGAGTAAGTGTGAGTGAAGGAGTGTAAGTGTGAGTGAAGGACAGTAAATGTGCGTGAAGGAGTGTAAGTGTGAGTGAAGAACGGTAAGTGTGAGTGAAGGAGTGTAAGTGTGAATGAAGGACGGTAATTGTGAGTGAAGGAGTGTGAGTGAAGGAGAGTAAGTGTGAGTGAAGGAGTGTAAGTGTGAGTGATGGACGGTAAGTGTGAGTGAAGGGCAGTAATTGTGAGTGAGGAAGGTAAGTGTGAGTGAAGGAGAGTAAGTGTGAGTGAAGGAGTGTAAGTGTGAGTGAAGGACGGTAATTGTGAGTGAAGGAGTGTAAGTGTGAGTGAAGGACGCTAAGTGTGAGTGAAGGAGAGTAAGTGTGAGTGAAGGAGTGTAAGTGTGAGTGAAGGACAGTAAATGTGCGTGAAGGAGTGTAAGTGTGAGTGAAGAACGGTAAGTGTGAGTGAAGGAGTGTAAGTGTGAATGAAGGACGGTAATTGTGAGTGAAGGAATGTGAGTGAAGGAGAGTAAGTGTGAGTGAAGGAGTGTAAGTGTGAGTGAAGGACAGTAAATGTGCGTGAAGGAGTGTAAGTGTGAGTGAAGGACAGTAAATGTGAGAGAAGGACGGTAAGTGTGAGTGAAGGAGAGTAAATGTGAGTGAAGGAGAGTAAGTGTGAGTGAAGGAGTGTAAGTGTGAGAGAAGGACGGTAAGTGTGAGTGAAGGACGGTAAGTGTGAGTGAAGGACAGTAATTGTGAGTGAGGAAGGTAAGTGTGAGTGAAGGTGAGTAAGTGTGAGTGAAGGTGTGTAAGGGTGAGTGAAGGAGAGTGTGTGAAGGACGGTAAGTGTGAGTGAAGGAGAGTAAGTGTGAGTGAGAATGGTAAGTGTGAGTGAAGGACGGTAAGTGTGAGTGAAGACGGTAAGTGTGAGTGAAGGACAGTAAGTGTGAGTGAGGAAGGTAAGTGTGAGTGAAGGAGAGTAAGTGTGAGTGAAGGGCAGTAATTGTGAGTGAGGAAGGTAAGTGTGAGTGAAGGAGAGTAAGTGTGAGTGAAGGAGTGTAAGTGTGAGTGAAGGACGGTAAGTGTGAGTGAAGGACAGTAATTGTGAGTGAGGAAGGTAAGTGTGAGTGAAGGTGTGTAAGTGTGAGTGAAGACGGTAAGTGTGAGTGAAGGAGTGTAAGTGTGAATGAAGGAGTGTAAGTGTGAGTGAAGGAGTGTAAGTGTGAATGAAGGAGTGTAAGTGTGAGTGAATGACAGTAAGTGTGAGTGAAGGACAGTAAATGTGCGTGAAGGAGTGTAAGTGTGAGTGAAGGACAGTAAGTGTGAGAGAAGGACGGTAAGTGTGAGTGAATGAGTCTAAGTGTGAGTGAATGACGGTAAGTGTGAGTGAAGGAGAGTAAGTGTGTGTGAAGGAGTGTAAGTGTGAGTGATGGACGGTAAGTGTGAGTGAAGGGCAGTAATTGTGAGTGAGGAAGGTAAGTGTGAGTGAAGGAGAGTAAGTGTGAGTGAAGGAGTGTAAGTGTGAGTGAAGGAGAGTAAGTGTGAGTGAGAATGGTAAGTGTGAGTGAAGGACGGTAATTGTGAGTGAAGGAGTGTAAGTGTGAGTGAAGGACGCTAAGTGTGAGTGAAGGAGAGTAAGTGTGAGTGAAGGAGTGTAAGTGTGAGTGAAGGACAGTAAATGTGCGTGAAGGAGTGTAAGTGTGAGTGAAGAACGGTAAGTGTGAGTGAAGGAGTGTAAGTGTGAATGAAGGACGGTAATTGTGAGTGAAGGAGTGTGAGTGAAGGAGAGTAAGTGTGAGTGAAGGAGTGTAAGTGTGAGTGATGGACGGTAAGTGTGAGTGAAGGGCAGTAATTGTGAGTGAGGAAGGTAAGTGTGAGTGAAGGAGAGTAAGTGTGAGTGAAGGAGTGTAAGTGTGAGTGAAGGACGGTAATTGTGAGTGAAGGAGTGTAAGTGTGAGTGAAGAACGGTAAGTGTGAGTGAAGGACGGTAATTGTGAGTGAAGGAGTGTAAGTGTGAGTGAAGGACGGTAAGTGTGAGAGAAGGACGGTAAGTGTGAGTGAAGGAGTGTAAGTATGAGTGAAGGACGGTAAGTGTGAGTGAAGGAGAGTAAGTGTGAGTGAAGGAGTGTAAGTGTGAGTGAAGGACGGTAAGTGTGAGTGAAGGACAGTAAGTGTGAGTGAAGGACGTTAATTGTGAGTGAAGGAGTGTAAGTGTGAGTGAAGGACGGTAAGTGTGAGAGAAGGACGGTAAGTGTGAGTGAAGGAGTGTAAGTATGAGTGAAGGACGGTAAGTGTGAGTGAAGGAGAGTAAGTGTGAGTGAAGGAGTGTAAGTGTGAGTGAAGGACGGTAAGTGTGAGTGAAGGAGAGTAAGTGTGAGTGAAGGAGTGTAAGTGTGAGTGACGGACGGTAAGTGTGAGTGAAGGAGTGTAAGTGTGAGTGAAGGAGAGTAAGTGTGAGTGAAGGAGTGTAAGTGTGAGTGAAGGACAGTAAGTGTGAGTGAAGGACGGTAATTGTGAGTGAAGGAGTGTAAGTGTGAGTGAAGGACGGTAAGTGTGAGTGAAGGAGAGTAGGTGTGAGTGAAGGAGTGTAAGTGTGAGTGAAGGACAGTAAATGTGCGTTGAGGAGTGTAAGTGTGAGTGAAGGACGGTAAGTGTGAGAGAAGGACGGTAAGTGTGAGTGAAGGAGTGTAAGTGTGAGTGAAGGACGGTAAGTGTGAGTGAAGTAGAGTAAGTGTGAGTGAAGGAGTGTAAGTGTGAGTGAAGGAGAGTAAGTGTGAGTGAAGGAGTGTAAGTGTGAGTGAAGGACAGTAAGTGTGAGTGAAGGACGGTAATTGTGAGTGAAGGAGTGTAAGTGTGAGTGAAGGACGGTAAGTGTGAGTGAAGGAGAGTAGGTGTGAGTGAAGGAGTGTAAGTGTGAGTGAAGGACAGTAAATGTGCGTTGAGGAGTGTAAGTGTGAGTGAAGGACGGTAAGTGTGAGAGAAGGACGGTAAGTGTGAGTGAAGGAGTGTAAGTGTGAGTGAAGGACGGTAAGTGTGAGTGAAGTAGAGTAAGTGTGAGTGAAGGAGTGTAAGTGTGAGTGAAGGACAGTAAATGTGCGTGAAGGAGTGTAAGTGTGAGTGAAGGACGGTAAGTGTGAGAGAAGGACGGTAAGTGTGAGTGAAGGAGTGTAAGTGTGAGTGAAGGAGAGTAAGTGTGAATGAAGGAGTTCAAGTGTGAGTGAAGCACAGTAAGTGTGAGTGAAGGAGAGTAATTGTGAGTGAAGGAGTGTAAGTGTGAGTGAAGGACGGTAAGTGTGAGAGAAGGACAATAAGTGTGAGTGAAGGAGTGTAAGTGTGAGTGAAGGAGAGTAAGTGTGAGTGAAGGAGTGTAAGTGTGAGTGAAGGACGGTAAGTGTGAGTGAAGGACAGTAAGTGTGAGTGAAGAACGGTAAGTGTGAGTGAAGGACGGTAATTGTGAGTGAAGGAGTGTAAGTGTGAGTGAAGGAGAGTAAGTGTGAATGAAGGAGTTCAAGTGTGAGTGAAGCACAGTAAGTGTGAGTGAAGGAGAGTAATTGTGAGTGAAGGAGTGTAAGTGTCAGTGAAGGACGGTAAGTGTGAGAGAAGGACAATAAGTGTGAGTGAAGGAGTGTAAGTGTGAGTGAAGGAGAGTAAGTGTGAGTGAAGGAGTGTAAGTGTGAGTGAAGGACGGTAAGTGTGAGTGAAGGACAGTAAGTGTGAGTGAAGAACGGTAAGTGTGAGTGAAGGACGGTAATTGTGAGTGAAGGAGTGTAAGTGTGAGTGAAGGACGGTAAGTGTGAGAGAAGGACGGTAAGTGTGAGTGAAGGAGTATAAGTGTGAGTGAAGTACAGTAAGTGTGAGCGAGGACGCTAAGTGTGAGTGAGGACAGTAAATGTGAGTGAAGGACGGTAAGTGTGAGTGAGGAACGGTAAGTGTGAGTGAGGAACGGTAAGTGTGAGTGAAGGACGGTAAGTGTGAGTGAAGGAGAGTAAGTGTGAGTGAAGGAGTATAAGTGTGAGTGAAGTACAGTAAGTGTGAGTGAGGACGGTAAGTGTGAGTGAAGGATGGTAAGTGTGAGTGAAGGAGAGTAAATGTGAGTGAAGGAGTGTAAGTGTGAGTGAAAGAGAGTAAGTGTGAGTGAAGGAGTGTAAGTGTGAGTGAAGGACAGTAAGTGTGAGTGAAGGACGGTAAGTGTGAGTCAAGGAGAGAAAGTGTGAGTGAAGGACAGTAACCATGAGTGAAGGAGAGTAAGTGTGAGTGAAGGAGAGTAAGTGTGAATGAAGGACAGTAAATGTGAGTGAAGGAGTGTAAGTGTGAGTGAAGGAGTGTAAGTGTGAATGAAGGAGAGTAAGTGTGAGTGATGGACGGTAAGTGTGAGTGAAGGTGTGTAAGTGTGAGTGAGGAACGGTAAGTGTTTCTGAAGGACAGTAAGTGTGAGTGAAGGAGTGTCAGTGTGAGTGAAGGATGGTAAGTGTGAGTGAAGAAGGTAAGTGTGAGTGAAGAAGGTAAGTGCGAATGAAGTAGTGTAAGTGTGAGTGAAGGACAGTAAGTGTGAGTGAAGGACGGTAAGTGTGAGTGAAGGAGTGTAAGTGTGAGTGAAGGAGAGTAAGTGTGAATGAAGGAGTGTAAGTGTGAGTGAAGGAGTGTAAGTGTGAGTGAAGGACGGTAATTGTGAGTGAAGGAGTGTAAGTGTGAGTGAAGGAGAGTAATTGTGAGTGAAGGAGTGTAAGTGTGAGTGAAGGAGTGTAAGTGTGCGTGAAGGAGTGTAAGTGTGAGTGAAGGACAGTAAGTGTGAGAGAAGGATGGTAAGTGTGAGTAAAGGAGAGTAAATGTGAGTGAAGGAGTGTAAGTGTGAGTGAAGGACGGTAAGTGTGAGTGAAGGACAGTAATTGTGAGTGAGGAAGGTAAGTGTGAGTGAAGGAGAGTAAGTGTGAGTGAAGGTGTGTAAGTGTGAGTGAAGGAGAGTGTGAGTGAAGGACGGTAAGTGTGAGTGAAGACGGTAAGTGTGAGTGAAGGAGTGTAAGTGTGAATGAAGGAGTGTAAGTGTGAGTGAAGGAGAGTAAGTGTGAGTGAAGGAGAGTAATTGTGAGTGAAGGAGTGTAAGTGTGAGTGAAGGAATGTAAGTGTGAGTGAATGACAGTAAGTGTGAGTGAAGGACAGTAAATGTGCGTGAAGGAGTGTAAGTGTGAGTGAAGGACAGTAAGTGTGAGAGAAGGACGGTAAGTGTGAGTGAAGGAGTCTAAGTGTGAGTGAATGACGGTAAGTGTGAGTGAAGGAGAGTAAGTGTGTGTGAAGGAGTGTAAGTGTGAGTGATGGACGGTAAGTGTGAGTGAAGGGCAGTAATTGTGAGTGAGGAAGGTAAGTGTGAGTGAAGGAGAGTAAGTGTGAGTGAAGGAGTGTAAGTGTGAGTGAAGGAGAGTAAGTGTGAGTGAGAATGGTAAGTGTGAGTGAAGGACGGTAATTGTGAGTGAAGGAGTGTAAGTGTGAGTGAAGGACGCTAAGTGTGAGTGAAGGAGAGTAAGTGTGAGTGAAGGAGTGTAAGTGTGAGTGAAGGACAGTAAATGTGCGTGAAGGAGTGTAAGTGTGAGTGAAGAACGGTAAGTGTGAGTGAAGGAGTGTAAGTGTGAATGAAGGACGGTAATTGTGAGTGAAGGAGTGTGAGTGAAGGAGAGTAAGTGTGAGTGAAGGAGTGTAAGTGTGAGTGATGGACGGTAAGTGTGAGTGAAGGGCAGTAATTGTGAGTGAGGAAGGTAAGTGTGAGTGAAGGAGAGTAAGTGTGAGTGAAGGAGTATAAGTGTGAGTGAAGGACGGTAATTGTGAGTGAAGGAGTGTAAGTGTGAGTGAAGGACGCTAAGTGTGAGTGAAGGAGAGTAAGTGTGAGTGAAGGAGTGTAAGTGTGAGTGAAGGACAGTAAATGTGCGTGAAGGAGTGTAAGTGTGAGTGAAGAACGGTAAGTGTGAGTGAAGGAGTGTAAGTGTGAATGAAGGACGGTAATTGTGAGTGAAGGAATGTGAGTGAAGGAGAGTAAGTGTGAGTGAAGGAGTGTAAGTGTGAGTGAAGGACAGTAAATGTGCGTGAAGGAGTGTAAGTGTGAGTGAAGGACAGTAAATGTGAGAGAAGGACGGTAAGTGTGAGTGAAGGAGAGTAAATGTGAGTGAAGGAGAGTAAGTGTGAGTGAAGGAGTGTAAGTGTGAGTGAAGGAGAGTAAGTGTGAGTGAAGGACGGTAAGTGTGAGTGAAGGACAGTAATTGTGAGTGAGGAAGGTAAGTGTGAGTGAAGGTGAGTAAGTGTGAGTGAAGGTGTGTAAGGGTGAGTGAAGGAGAGTGTGTGAAGGACGGTAAGTGTGAGTGAAGGAGAGTAAGTGTGAGTGAGAATGGTAAGTGTGAGTGAAGGACGGTAAGTGTGAGTGAAGACGGTAAGTGTGAGTGAAGGACAGTAAGTGTGAGTGAGGAAGGTAAGTGTGAGTGAAGGAGAGTAAGTGTGAGTGAAGGGCAGTAATTGTGAGTGAGGAAGGTAAGTGTGAGTGAAGGAGAGTAAGTGTGAGTGAAGGAGTGTAAGTGTGAGTGAAGGACGGTAAGTGTGAGTGAAGGACAGTAATTGTGAGTGAGGAAGGTAAGTGTGAGTGAAGGTGTGTAAGTGTGAGTGAAGGAGAGTGTGAGTGAAGGACGGTAAGTGTGAGTGAAGACGGTAAGTGTGAGTGAAGGAGTGTAAGTGTGAATGAAGGAGTGTAAGTGTGAGTGAATGACAGTAAGTGTGAGTGAAGGACAGTAAATGTGCGTGAAGGAGTGTAAGTGTGAGTGAAGGACAGTAAGTGTGAGAGAAGGACGGTAAGTGTGAGTGAAGGACGGTAATTGTGAGTGAAGGAGTGTAAGTGTGAGTGAAGGAGAGTAAGTGTGAATGAAGGAGTTCAAGTGTGAGTGAAGCACAGTAAGTGTGAGTGAAGGAGAGTAATTGTGAGTGAAGGAGTGTAAGTGTCTGTGAAGGACGGTAAGTGTGAGAGAAGGACAATAAGTGTGAGTGAAGGAGTGTAAGTGTGAGTGAAGGAGAGTAAGTGTGAGTGAAGGAGTGTAAGTGTGAGTGAAGGACGGTAAGTGTGAGTGAAGGACAGTAAGTGTGAGTGAAGAACGGTAAGTGTGAGTGAAGGACGGTAATTGTGAGTGAAGGAGTGTAAGTGTGAGTGAAGGACGGTAAGTGTGAGAGAAGGACGGTAAGTGTGAGTGAAGGAGTATAAGTGTGAGTGAAGTACAGTAAGTGTGAGCGAGGACGCTAAGTGTGAGTGAGGACAGTAAATGTGAGTGAAGGACGGTAAGTGTGAGTGAGGAACGGTAAGTGTGAGTGAGGAACGGTAAGTGTGAGTGAAGGACGGTAAGTGTGAGTGAAGGAGAGTAAGTGTGAGTGAAGGAGTATAAGTGTGAGTGAAGTACAGTAAGTGTGAGTGAGGACGGTAAGTGTGAGTGAAGGATGGTAAGTGTGAGTGAAGGAGAGTAAATGTGAGTGAAGGAGTGTAAGTGTGAGTGAAAGAGAGTAAGTGTGAGTGAAGGAGTGTAAGTGTGAGTGAAGGACAGTAAGTGTGAGTGAAGGACGGTAAGTGTGAGTCAAGGAGAGAAAGTGTGAGTGAAGGACAGTAACCATGAGTGAAGGAGAGTAAGTGTGAGTGAAGGAGAGTAAGTGTGAATGAAGGACAGTAAATGTGAGTGAAGGAGTGTAAGTGTGAGTGAAGGAGTGTAAGTGTGAATGAAGGAGAGTAAGTGTGAGTGATGGACGGTAAGTGTGAGTGAAGGTGTGTAAGTGTGAGTGAGGAACGGTAAGTGTTTCTGAAGGACAGTAAGTGTGAGTGAAGGAGTGTCAGTGTGAGTGAAGGATGGTAAGTGTGAGTGAAGAAGGTAAGTGTGAGTGAAGAAGGTAAGTGCGAATGAAGTAGTGTAAGTGTGAGTGAAGGACAGTAAGTGTGAGTGAAGGACGGTAAGTGTGAGTGAAGGAGTGTAAGTGTGAGTGAAGGAGAGTAAGTGTGAATGAAGGAGTGTAAGTGTGAGTGAAGGAGTGTAAGTGTGAGTGAAGGACGGTAATTGTGAGTGAAGGAGTGTAAGTGTGAGTGAAGGAGAGTAATTGTGAGTGAAGGAGTGTAAGTGTGAGTGAAGGAGTGTAAGTGTGCGTGAAGGAGTGTAAGTGTGAGTGAAGGACAGTAAGTGTGAGAGAAGGATGGTAAGTGTGAGTAAAGGAGAGTAAATGTGAGTGAAGGAGTGTAAGTGTGAGTGAAGGACGGTAAGTGTGAGTGAAGGACAGTAATTGTGAGTGAGGAAGGTAAGTGTGAGTGAAGGAGAGTAAGTGTGAGTGAAGGTGTGTAAGTGTGAGTGAAGGAGAGTGTGAGTGAAGGACGGTAAGTGTGAGTGAAGACGGTAAGTGTGAGTGAAGGAGTGTAAGTGTGAATGAAGGAGTGTAAGTGTGAGTGAAGGAGAGTAAGTGTGAGTGAAGGAGAGTAATTGTGAGTGAAGGAGTGTAAGTGTGAGTGAAGGAATGTAAGTGTGAGTGAATGACAGTAAGTGTGAGTGAAGGACAGTAAATGTGCGTGAAGGAGTGTAAGTGTGAGTGAAGGACAGTAAGTGTGAGAGAAGGACGGTAAGTGTGAGTGAAGGAGTCTAAGTGTGAGTGAATGACGGTAAGTGTGAGTGAAGGAGAGTAAGTGTGTGTGAAGGAGTGTAAGTGTGAGTGATGGACGGTAAGTGTGAGTGAAGGGCAGTAATTGTGAGTGAGGAAGGTAAGTGTGAGTGAAGGAGAGTAAGTGTGAGTGAAGGAGTGTAAGTGTGAGTGAAGGAGAGTAAGTGTGAGTGAGAATGGTAAGTGTGAGTGAAGGACGGTAATTGTGAGTGAAGGAGTGTAAGTGTGAGTGAAGGACGCTAAGTGTGAGTGAAGGAGAGTAAGTGTGAGTGAAGGAGTGTAAGTGTGAGTGAAGGACAGTAAATGTGCGTGAAGGAGTGTAAGTGTGAGTGAAGAACGGTAAGTGTGAGTGAAGGAGTGTAAGTGTGAATGAAGGATGGTAATTGTGAGTGAAGGAGTGTGAGTGAAGGAGAGTAAGTGTGAGTGAAGGAGTGTAAGTGTGAGTGATGGACGGTAAGTGTGAGTGAAGGGCAGTAATTGTGAGTGAGGAAGGTAAGTGTGAGTGAAGGAGAGTAAGTGTGAGTGAAGGAGTGTAAGTGTGAGTGAAGGACGGTAATTGTGAGTGAAGGAGTGTAAGTGTGAGTGAAGGACGCTAAGTGTGAGTGAAGGAGAGTAAGTGTGAGTGAAGGAGTGTAAGTGTGAGTGAAGGACAGTAAATGTGCGTGAAGGAGTGTAAGTGTGAGTGAAGAACGGTAAGTGTGAGTGAAGGAGTGTAAGTGTGAATGAAGGACGGTAATTGTGAGTGAAGGAATGTGAGTGAAGGAGAGTAAGTGTGAGTGAAGGAGTGTAAGTGTGAGTGAAGGACAGTAAATGTGCGTGAAGGAGTGTAAGTGTGAGTGAAGGACAGTAAATGTGAGAGAAGGACGGTAAGTGTGAGTGAAGGAGAGTAAATGTGAGTGAAGGAGAGTAAGTGTGAGTGAAGGAGTGTAAGTGTGAGTGAAGGAGAGTAAGTGTGAGTGAAGGACGGTAAGTGTGAGTGAAGGACAGTAATTGTGAGTGAGGAAGGTAAGTGTGAGTGAAGGTGAGTAAGTGTGAGTGAAGGTGTGTAAGGGTGAGTGAAGGAGAGTGTGTGAAGGACGGTAAGTGTGAGTGAAGGAGAGTAAGTGTGAGTGAGAATGGTAAGTGTGAGTGAAGGACGGTAAGTGTGAGTGAAGACGGTAAGTGTGAGTGAAGGACAGTAAGTGTGAGTGAGGAAGGTAAGTGTGAGTGAAGGAGAGTAAGTGTGAGTGAAGGGCAGTAATTGTGAGTGAGGAAGGTAAGTGTGAGTGAAGGAGAGTAAGTGTGAGTGAAGGAGTGTAAGTGTGAGTGAAGGACGGTAAGTGTGAGTGAAGGACAGTAATTGTGAGTGAGGAAGGTAAGTGTGAGTGAAGGTGTGTAAGTGTGAGTGAAGGAGAGTGTGAGTGAAGGACGGTAAGTGTGAGTGAAGACGGTAAGTGTGAGTGAAGGAGTGTAAGTGTGAATGAAGGAGTGTAAGTGTGAGTGAATGACAGTAAGTGTGAGTGAAGGACAGTAAATGTGCGTGAAGGAGTGTAAGTGTGAGTGAAGGACAGTAAGTGTGAGAGAAGGACGGTAAGTGTGAGTGAATGAGTCTAAGTGTGAGTGAATGACGGTAAGTGTGAGTGAAGGAGAGTAAGTGTGTGTGAAGGAGTGTAAGTGTGAGTGATGGACGGTAAGTGTGAGTGAAGGGCAGTAATTGTGAGTGAGGAAGGTAAGTGTGAGTGAAGGAGAGTAAGTGTGAGTGAAGGAGTGTAAGTGTGAGTGAAGGAGAGTAAGTGTGAGTGAGAATGGTAAGTGTGAGTGAAGGACGGTAATTGTGAGTGAAGGAGTGTAAGTGTGAGTGAAGGACGCTAAGTGTGAGTGAAGGAGAGTAAGTGTGAGTGAAGGAGTGTAAGTGTGAGTGAAGGACAGTAAATGTGCGTGAAGGAGTGTAAGTGTGAGTGAAGAACGGTAAGTGTGAGTGAAGGAGTGTAAGTGTGAATGAAGGACGGTAATTGTGAGTGAAGGAGTGTGAGTGAAGGAGAGTAAGTGTGAGTGAAGGAGTGTAAGTGTGAGTGATGGACGGTAAGTGTGAGTGAAGGGCAGTAATTGTGAGTGAGGAAGGTAAGTGTGAGTGAAGGAGAGTAAGTGTGAGTGAAGGAGTGTAAGTGTGAGTGAAGGACGGTAATTGTGAGTGAAGGAGTGTAAGTGTGAGTGAAGGACGCTAAGTGTGAGTGAAGGAGAGTAAGTGTGAGTGAAGGAGTGTAAGTGTGAGTGAAGGACAGTAAATGTGCGTGAAGGAGTGTAAGTATGAGTGAAGAACGGTAAGTGTGAGTGAAGGAGTGTAAGTGTGAATGAAGGACGGTAATTGTGAGTGAAGGAATGTGAGTGAAGGAGAGTAAGTGTGAGTGAAGGAGTGTAAGTGTGAGTGAAGGACAGTAAATGTGCGTGAAGGAGTGTAAGTGTGAGTGACGGACAGTAAGTGTGAGAGAAGGACGGTAAGTGTGAGTGAAGGAGAGTAAATGTGAGTGAAGGAGAGTAAGTGTGAGTGAAGGAGTGTAAGTGTGAGTGAAGGAGAGTAAGTGTGAGTGAAGGACGGTAAGTGTGAGTGAAGGACAGTAATTGTGAGTGAGGAAGGTAAGTGTGAGTGAAGGTGAGTAAGTGTGAGTGAAGGACAGTAAGTGTGAGTCAAGGAGTGTAAGTTTGAGTGAAGGACGGTAAGTGTGAGTGAAGGAGAGTAAGTGTGAGTGAGAATGGTAAGTGTGAGTGAAGGACGGTAAGTGTGAGTGAAGACGGTAAGTGTGAGTGAAGGAGTGTAAGTGTGAATGAAGGAGTGTAAGTGTGAGTGAAGGAGAGTAAGTGTGAGTGAAGGACAGTAAGTGTGAGTCAAGGAGTGTAAGTTTGAGTGAAGGAGTGTAAGTGTGAGTGAAGGAGAGTAAGTGTGAGTGAAGGACGGTAAGTGTGAGTGAAGGAGAGTAAGTGTGAGTGAGAATGGTAAGTGTGAGTGTAGGACAGTAAGTGTGAGTGAAGACGGTAAGTGTGAGTGAAGGAGTGTAAGTGTGAATGAAGGAGTGTAAGTGTGAGTGAAGGAGAGTAAGTGTGACTGAAGGACAGTAAGTGTGTCTGAAGGAGTGTAAGTGTGATTGAGGAAGGTAAGTGTGAGTGAAGGACAGTAAGTGTGAGTGAGGAAGGTAAGTGTGAGTGAAGGAGAGTAAGTGTGAGTGAAGGAGTGTAAGTGTGAGTGAAGGAGAGTAAGTGTGAGTGAAGGACGGTAAGTGTGAGTGAAGGACAGTAATTGTGAGTGAGAACGGTAAGTGTGAGTGAAGGACGGTAAGTGTGAGTGAAGACGGTAAGTGTGAGTGAAGGAGTGTAAGTGTGAATGAAGGAGTGTAAGTGTGAGTGAAGGAGAGTAAGTGTGAGTGAAGGACGGTAACTGTGAGTGAAGTAGTGTAAGTGTGAGTGAAGGAGAGTAAGTGTGAGTGAAGGAGTGTAAGTGTGAGTGAAGGACAGTAAGTGTGAGTGAAGGACAGTAAGTGTGAGTGAAGGACGGTAATTGTGAGTGAAGGAGTGTAAGTGTGAGTGAAGGACGGTAAGTGTGAGTGAAGGAGAGTGTGTGAGTGAAGGAGTGTAAGTGTGAGTGAAGGACAGTAAATGTGCGTGAAGGAGTGTAAGTGTGAGTGAAGGAGTGTAAGTGTGAGTGAAGGACGGTAAGTGTGAGAGAAGGACAATAAGTGTGAGTGAAGGAGTGTAAGTGTGAGTGAAGGAGAGTAAGTGTGAGTGAAGGAGTGTAAGTGTGAATGAAGGAGTGTAAGTGTGAGTGAAGGACAGTAAGTGTGAGTGAAGAACGGTAAGTGTGAGTGAAGGACGGTAATTGTGAGTGAAGGAGTGTAAGTGTGAGTGAAGGACGGTAAGTGTGAGAGAAGGACGGTAAGTGTGAGTGAAGGAGTGTAAGTATGAGTGAAGGACGGTAAGTGTGAGTGAAGGAGAGTAAGTGTGAGTGAAGGAGAGTAAGTGTGAGTGAAGGACGGTAAGTGTGAGTGAAGGACAGTAAGTGTGAGTGAAGGACGGTAATTGTGAGTGAAGGAGTGTAAGTGTGAGTGAAGGACGGTAAGTGTGAGAGAAGGACGGTAAGTGTGAGTGAAGGAGTGTAAGTATGAGTGAAGGACGGTAAGTGTGAGTGAAGGAGAGTAAGTGTGAGTGAAGGAGTGTAAGTGTGAGTGAAGGACGGTAAGTGTGAGTGAAGGAGAGTAAGTGTGAGTGAAGGAGTGTAAGTGTGAGTGACGGACGGTAAGTGTGAGTGAAGGAGTGTAAGTGTGAGTGAAGGAGAGTAAGTGTGAGTGAAGGAGTGTAAGTGTGAGTGAAGGACAGTAAGTGTGAGTGAAGGACGGTAATTGTGAGTGAAGGAGTGTAAGTGTGAGTGAAGGACGGTAAGTGTGAGTGAAGGAGAGTAGGTGTGAGTGAAGGAGTGTAAGTGTGAGTGAAGGACAGTAAATGTGCGTTGAGGAGTGTAAGTGTGAGTGAAGGACGGTAAGTGTGAGAGAAGGACGGTAAGTGTGAGTGAAGGAGTGTAAGTGTGAGTGAAGGACGGTAAGTGTGAGTGAAGTAGAGTAAGTGTGAGTGAAGGAGTGTAAGTGTGAGTGAAGGAGAGTAAGTGTGAGTGAAGGAGTGTAAGTGTGAGTGAAGGACAGTAAGTGTGAGTGAAGGACGGTAATTGTGAGTGAAGGAGTGTAAGTGTGAGTGAAGGACGGTAAGTGTGAGTGAAGGAGAGTAGGTGTGAGTGAAGGAGTGTAAGTGTGAGTGAAGGACAGTAAATGTGCGTTGAGGAGTGTAAGTGTGAGTGAAGGACGGTAAGTGTGAGAGAAGGACGGTAAGTGTGAGTGAAGGAGTGTAAGTGTGAGTGAAGGACGGTAAGTGTGAGTGAAGTAGAGTAAGTGTGAGTGAAGGAGTGTAAGTGTGAGTGAAGGACAGTAAATGTGCGTGAAGGAGTGTAAGTGTGAGTGAAGGACGGTAAGTGTGAGAGAAGGACGGTAAGTGTTAGTGAAGGAGTGTAAGTGTGAGTGAAGGAGAGTAAGTGTGAATGAAGGAGTTCAAGTGTGAGTGAAGCACAGTAAGTGTGAGTGAAGGAGAGTAATTGTGAGTGAAGGAGTGTAAGTGTGAGTGAAGGACGGTAAGTGTGAGAGAAGGACAATAAGTGTGAGTGAAGGAGTGTAAGTGTGAGTGAAGGAGAGTAAGTGTGAGTGAAGGAGTGTAAGTGTGAGTGAAGGACGGTAAGTGTGAGTGAAGGACAGTAAGTGTGAGTGAAGAACGGTAAGTGTGAGTGAAGGAGAGTAATTGTGAGTGAAGGAGTGTAAGTGTGAGTGAAGGACGGTAAGTGTGAGAGAAGGACAATAAGTGTGAGTGAAGGAGTGTAAGTGTGAGTGAAGGAGAGTAAGTGTGAGTGAAGGAGTGTAAGTGTGAGTGAAGGACGGTAAGTGTGAGTGAAGGACAGTAAGTGTGAGTGAAGAACGGTAAGTGTGAGTGAAGGACGGTAATTGTGAGTGAAGGAGTGTAAGTGTGAGTGAAGGAGAGTAAGTGTGAATGAAGGAGTTCAAGTGTGAGTGAAGCACAGTAAGTGTGAGTGAAGGAGAGTAATTGTGAGTGAAGGAGTGTAAGTGTGAGTGAAGGACGGTAAGTGTGAGAGAAGGACAATAAGTGTGAGTGAAGGAGTGTAAGTGTGAGTGAAGGAGAGTAAGTGTGAGTGAAGGAGTGTAAGTGTGAGTGAAGGACGGTAAGTGTGAGTGAAGGACAGTAAGTGTGAGTGAAGAACGGTAAGTGTGAGTGAAGGACGGTAATTGTGAGTGAAGGAGTGTAAGTGTGAGTGAAGGACGGTAAGTGTGAGAGAAGGACGGTAAGTGTGAGTGAAGGAGTGTAAGTATGAGTGAAGGACGGTAAGTGTGAGTGAAGGAGAGTAAGTGTGAGTGAAGGAGTGTAAGTGTGAGTGAAGGACGGTAAGTGTGAGTGAAGGACAGTAAGTGTGAGTGAAGAACGGTAAGTGTGAGTGAAGGACGGTAATTGTGAGTGAAGGAGTGTAAGTGTGAGTGAAGGACGGTAAGTGTGAGAGAAGGAGTTTCAGTGTGAGTGAAGGAGAGTAAGTGTGAATGAAGGAGTTCAAGTGTGAGTGAAGCACAGTAAGTGTGAGTGAAGGAGAGTAATTGTGAGTGAAGGAGTGTAAGTGTGAGTGAAGGACGGTAAGTGTGAGAGAAGGACAATAAGTGTGAGTGAAGGAGTGTAAGTGTGAGTGAAGGAGAGTAAGTGTGAGTGAAGGACAGTAAGTGTGAGTGAAGGAGAGTAAGTGTGAGTGAAGGACAGTAAGTGTGAGTGAAGAACGGTAAGTGTGAGTGAAGGACGGTAATTGTGAGTGACGGACGGTAAGTGTGAGTGAAGGAGAGTAAGTGTGAATGAAGGAGTTCAAGTGTGAGTGAAGCACAGTAAGTGTGAGTGAAGGAGAGTAATTGTGAGTGAAGGAGTGTAAGTGTGAGTGAAGGACGGTAAGTGTGAGAGAAGGACAATAAGTGTGAGTGAAGGAGTGTAAGTGTGAGTGAAGGAGAGTAAGTGTGAGTGAAGGAGTGTAAGTGTGCGTGAAGGACGGTAAGTGTGAGTGAAGGACAGTAAGTGTGAGTGAAGAACGGTAAGTGTGAGTGAAGGACGGTAATTGTGAGTGAAGGAGTGTAAGTGTGAGTGAAGGACGGTAAGTGTGAGAGAAGGACGGTAAGTGTGAGTGAAGGAGTGTAAGTATGAGTGAAGGACGGTAAGTGTGAGTGAAGGAGAGTAAGTGTGAGTGAAGGAGTGTAAGTGTGAGTGAAGGACGGTAAGTGTGAGTGAAGGACAGTAAGTGTGAGTGAAGAACGGTAAGTGTGAGTGAAGGACGGTAATTGTGAGTGAAGGAGTGTAAGTGTGAGTGAAGGACGGTAAGTGTGAGTGAAGGACGGTAAGTGTGAGTGAAGGAGTGTAAGTATGAGTGAAGGACGGTAAGTGTGAGTGAAGGAGAGTAAGTGTGAGTGAAGGAGTGTAAGTGTGAGTGAAGGACGGTAAGTGTGAGTGAAGGAGAGTAAGTGTGAGTGAAGGAGTGTAAGTGTGAGTGACGGACGGTAAGTGTGAGTGAAGGAGTGTAAGTGTGAGTGAAGGAGAGTAAGTGTGAGTGAAGGAGTGTAAGTGTGAGTGAAGGACAGTAAGTGTGAGTGAAGGACGGTAAGTGTGAGTGAAGGACGGTAATTGTGAGTGAAGGAGTGTAAGTGTGAGTGAAGGACGGTAAGTGTGAGTGAAGGAGAGTAGGTGTGAGTGAAGGAGTGTAAGTGTGAGTGAAGGACAGTAAATGTGCGTTGAGGAGTGTAAGTGTGAGTGAAGGACGGTAAGTGTGAGAGAAGGACGGTAAGTGTGAGTGAAGGAGTGTAAGTGTGAGTGAAGGACGGTAAGTGTGAGTGAAGTAGAGTAAGTGTGAGTGAAGGAGTGTAAGTGTGAGTGAAGGACAGTAAATGTGCGTGAAGGAGTGTAAGTGTGAGTGAAGGACGGTAAGTGTGAGAGAAGGACGGTAAGTGTGAGTGAAGGAGTGTAAGTGTGAGTGAAGGAGAGTAAGTGAGAATGAAGGAGTTCAAGTGTGAGTGAAGCACAGTAAGTGTGAGTGAAGAACGGTAAGTGTGAGTGAAGGACGGTAATTGTGAGTGAAGGAGTGTAAGTGTGAGTGAAGGACGGTAAGTGTGAGAGAAGGACGGTAAGTGTGAGTGAAGGAGTGTAAGTATGAGTGAAGGACGGTAAGTGTGAGTGAAGGAGAGTAAGTGTGAGTGAAGGAGTGTAAGTGTGAGTGAAGGACGGTAAGTGTGAGTGAAGGACAGTAAGTGTGAGTGAAGAACGGTAAGTGTGAGTGAAGGACGGTAATTGTGAGTGAAGGAGTGTAAGTGTGAGTGAAGGACGGTAAGTGTGAGAGAAGGAGTGTAAGTGTGAGTGAAGGAGAGGAAGTGTGAATGAAGGAGTTCAAGTGTGAGTGAAGCACAGTAAGTGTGAGTGAAGGAGAGTAATTGTGAGTGAAGGAGTGTAAGTGTGAGTGAAGGACGGTAAGTGTGAGAGAAGGACAATAAGTGTGAGTGAAGGAGTGTAAGTGTGAGTGAAGGAGAGTAAGTGTGAGTGAAGGACAGTAAGTGTGAGTGAAGGACGGTAAGTGTGAGTGAAGGACAGTAAGTGTGAGTGAAGAACGGTAAGTGTGAGTGAAGGACGGTAATTGTGAGTGACGGACGGTAAGTGTGAGTGAAGGAGAGTAAGTGTGAATGAAGGAGTTCAAGTGTGAGTGAAGCACAGTAAGTGTGAGTGAAGGAGAGTAATTGTGAGTGAAGGAGTGTAAGTGTGAGTGAAGGACGGTAAGTGTGAGAGAAGGACAATAAGTGTGAGTGAAGGAGTGTAAGTGTGAGTGAAGGAGAGTAAGTGTGAGTGAAGGAGTGTAAGTGTGCGTGAAGGACGGTAAGTGTGAGTGAAGGACAGTAAGTGTGAGTGAAGAACGGTAAGTGTGAGTGAAGGACGGTAATTGTGAGTGAAGGAGTGTAAGTGTGAGTGAAGGACGGTAAGTGTGAGAGAAGGACGGTAAGTGTGAGTGAAGGAGTGTAAGTATGAGTGAAGGACGGTAAGTGTGAGTGAAGGAGAGTAAGTGTGAGTGAAGGAGTGTAAGTGTGAGTGAAGGACGGTAAGTGTGAGTGAAGGACAGTAAGTGTGAGTGAAGAACGGTCAGTGTGAGTGAAGGACGGTAATTGTGAGTGAAGGAGTGTAAGTGTGAGTGAAGGACGGTAAGTGTGAGTGAAGGACGGTAAGTGTGAGTGAAGGAGTGTAAGTATGAGTGAAGGACGGTAAGTGTGAGTGAAGGAGAGTAAGTGTGAGTGAAGGAGTGTAAGTGTGAGTGAAGGACGGTAAGTGTGAGTGAAGGAGAGTAAGTGTGAGTGAAGGAGTGTAAGTGTGAGTGACGGACGGTAAGTGTGAGTGAAGGAGTGTAAGTGTGAGTGAAGGAGAGTAAGTGTGAGTGAAGGAGTGTAAGTGTGAGTGAAGGACAGTAAGTGTGAGTGAAGGACGGTAAGTGTGAGTGAAGGACGGTAATTGTGAGTGAAGGAGTGTAAGTGTGAGTGAAGGACGGTAAGTGTGAGTGAAGGAGAGTAGGTGTGAGTGAAGGAGTGTAAGTGTGAGTGAAGGACAGTAAATGTGCGTTGAGGAGTGTAAGTGTGAGTGAAGGACGGTAAGTGTGAGAGAAGGACGGTAAGTGTGAGTGAAGGAGTGTAAGTGTGAGTGAAGGACGGTAAGTGTGAGTGAAGTAGAGTAAGTGTGAGTGAAGGAGTGTAAGTGTGAGTGAAGGACAGTAAATGTGCGTGAAGGAGTGTAAGTGTGAGTGAAGGACGGTAAGTGTGAGAGAAGGACGGTAAGTGTGAGTGAAGGAGTGTAAGTGTGAGTGAAGGAGAGTAAGTGTGAATGAAGGAGTTCAAGTGTGAGTGAAGCACAGTAAGTGTGAGTGAAGGAGAGTAATTGTGAGTGAAGGAGTGTAAGTGTGAGTGAAGGAATGTAAGTGTGAGTGAATGACAGTAAGCGTGAGTGAAGGACAGTAAATGTGCGTGAAGGAGTGTAAGTGTGAGTGAAGGACAGTAAGTGTGAGAGAAGGACGGTAAGTGTGAGTGAAGGACAGTAAGTGTGAGTGAATGACGGTAAGTGTGAGTGAAGGAGAGTAAGTGTGAGTGAAGGAGTGTAAGTGTGAGTGATGGACGGTAAGTGTGAGTGAAGGGCAGTAATTGTGAGTGAGGAAGGTAAGTGTGAGTGAAGGAGAGTAAGTGTGAGTGAAGGAGTGTAAGTGTGAGTGAAGGAGAGTAAGTGTGAGTGAGAATGGTAAGTGTGAGTGAAGGACGGTAATTGTGAGTGAAGGAGTGTAAGTGTGAGTGAAGGACGCTAAGTGTGAGTGAAGGAGAGTAAGTGTGAGTGAAGGAGTGTAAGTGTGAGTGGAGGACAGTAAATGTGCGTGAAGGAGTGTAAGTGTGAGTGAAGAACGGTAAGTGTGAGTGAAGGAGTGTAAGTGTGAGTGAAGGACTGTAAGTGTGAGTGAAGGAGTGTAAGTGTGAGTGAAGGACGGTAAGTGTGAGTGAAGGAGAGTAAGTGTGAGTGAAGGAGTGTAAGTGTGAGTGAAGGACAGTAAATGTGCGTGAAGGAGTGTAAGTGTGAGTGAAGGACGGTAAGTGTGAGTGAAGGAGTGTAAGTGTGAGTGAAGGAGAGTAAGTGTGAGTGAAGGACGGTAACTGTGAGTGAAGGAGTGTAAGTGTGAGTGAAGGTGAGTAAGTGTGAGTGAAGGAGTGTAAGTGTGAATGAAGGAGAGTATGTGTGAGTGATGGACGGTAAGTGTGAGTGAAGGAGTGTAAGTGTGAGTGAGGAACAGTAAGTGTTACTGAAGGACAGTAAGTGTGAGTGAAGGAGTGTCAGTGTGAGTGAAGGATGGTAAGTGTGAGTTAAGAAGGTAAGTGTGAATGAAGGAGTGTAAGTGTGAGTGATGACGGTAAGTGTGAGTGAAGGACAGTAAGTGTGAGTGAAGGACAGTAAGTGTGAGAGAAGGACCGTAAGTGTGAGTGAGGACGGTAAGTGTGAGTGAAGGAGAGTAAGTGTGAGTGAAGGAGTGTAAGTGTGAGTGAGGGACAGTAAGTTGAGTGAAGGACAGTAAGTGTGAGTGAAGGACGGTAAGTGTGAGTGAGGACGGTAAGTGTGAGTGAAGGAGTGTAAGTGTGAGTGAAGGACAGTAAGTGTGAGTGAAGGACGGTAAGTGTGAGTGAAGGACAGTACTTGTGAGTGAAGGAGTGTAAGTGTGAGTGAAGGACGGTAAGTGTGAGTGAAAGACATTAAGTGTGAATGAAGGAGTGTAAGTGTGAGTGAGGACAGTAAGTGTGAATGAAGGAGTGTAAGTGTGAATGAAGGAGTGTAAGTGTGAGTCAGTGCGAGGATGAACACAGGAGGCTGTGCATTTCAGAGAATGGGGTTAACAGGAACTGCCCAAAAACCTGGACAGCAAAAGGCTATTTGAATAAAATCTAACTATTCACCATTTAAAAAGTGCCAGTTTCTGAATCTTAGTAAATTTTAAAATCAAATCACCTCTTTTTGAAACATTCCAGTTGTATTTATTGCTCTTCGTAACTAATTACCCGTCACTGTTTAAATCTCTCCCAAGAGACTGCATCTTCTGCAACATCTTAAAATCAAAAAACATTTTCTATTTAAAGCTCATTCTCAAAATTACAATACTTGACATGGCAGCACCCGATTATTGTTCCTGAGTTTAATCCGTTTGAATACTGTACCTTTTACTTCTTTGCACTGTGTTTACTCCAGACGAGAATTCCTCCTGTTGCCCAGTTGCACTATTCCCAGACAAACGTGTTTCCTCCTCTAGTTTCTTGCTGTTTCTTAATGTTCCCCTCTCTAGAATGTTTGCTGCCAATTTGATCAAAGTTTCTCCGCACAATTTTTTTTAGCTGCGAGTGACGTGTGAAGCAGTTTTTGGAGTCCAGATGGTGAAAGGATGTGACTGTTCGAGGAGTTGCAAACTGATGAAAGTGAGTGAGGGTGAGGGTGAGTGTGTTTGAGTGTGTGAGGGTCTCTGGTTGAGGGTGAGCATGAATGAGTGTGTGAGGATCTGAGTGAGAGAGAGGTACGGAGAGTGACAGAGGGCCAGTGAGGGTGAATGTGAGTGTGTTTGAGTGTGTGAGGGTCCATGAGCGGGGATGAAAGCCAGTGAGCCTCAGTGAGCGTTAGTGTGAGTGAGGCTCTGTGTAAGTGAGTGTGAGTGAGGGTGAGTGTGTGAGGGTGTGTGAGTGAGGCTGAGAGTGAGTGAGAGTCAGTGAGTGTGACTGAGGGCCAGTGAGGGTGAATGTGAGTGAGGTTCGGTGCAAGTGAGGTTGAGTGTGAGTGAGGTTCGGTGTAAGTGAGGGTGAGTGTGAGTGAGGATGAGTGTGTGAGGGTGTGTGTGTGAGGCTGAGAGTGAGTGAGAGTCAGTGAGTGTAACTGAGGGCCAGTGAGGGTGAATGTGAGTGAGGTTCGGTGTAAGTGAGGGTGAATGTGAGTGAGGGTGAGCGTGTGAGGGTGTGTGTGTGAGGCTGAGAGTGAGTGAGAGTCAGTGAGTGTGACTGAGGGCCAGTGAGGGTGAGTGTGAGTGAGGTTCGGTGTAAGTGAGGGTGAGTGTGAGTGAGATTCGGTGTAAGTGAGGGTGAATGTGAGTGAGGGTGAGCGTGTGAGGGTGTGTGTGTGAGGCTGAGAGTGAGTGAGAGTCAGTGAGTGTGACTGAGGGCCAGTGAGGGTGAGTGTGAGTGAGGTTCGGTGTAAGTGAGGGTGAGTGTGAGTGAGGTTCGGTGTAAGTGAGGGTGAGTGAGTAATCGAGCAGGCTGACCTCAGGCAGAGTGAGTGCTCCTGAGATGCTGCTTGTCCTGCTGTGTTCATCCAGCTCCACACTTTATTATCTTGAATATTATTATGTTGTGTTTTATACGAAGGTCCTTACCAGGGTAGTTTTGTTTAATGCTGCAACTATTTGAATCCGTGCCTATCTTTAGGGTGAGAAGCAATGGTTCGGCTGTGTTTTAGTTAGGGATAGTCTGGAGGGATTGTGCCATCAATAATTAGTTACAATTAACAAAATAAACTAAATCCATGATCACAGGAAACAGAATCTCCCAATGAGTGAGTCTTCTTGCAAACATTAGTCCTTATCCAGATTCCAATATATGACCCTACTGCAGGGTGTCAGTGTAGACCTCTCCTCACCTTGGCACGTGAGTAAATGAGTGTGTGAAGGATATACCGGAGCCACAGTTTAGTCTCGGAGAGATAAAGGAACTTCCATCCCTTAGACACAGAACAGTTAAAGAGCAGCAGGTGCTGGTAGCCCCAGGAAGGATTTACCGCTGGGTCTGCTTGATCCGACCAGATGTTGTACAAACAGAGGTGAGTATCTTTCACGACATCAATCATCCAATACCTTTGAAAACTATCTTTCCATCCTTGTTCTCTCAATCACTTCTCCCTCCCACTTCAGCTCCTTTCTCCATTTGCGTGCTCTATTTCTCCTCATCAATATGTCCCAACATTTTTGTCAGAGATTCAAACTTTTTTTTCCCACACTGGCATTTGGGAATAAGCAGTTCTGCTGGAAAGGCCAATAAAACAAGCCATACAAAGAGGTGCCTTTAGAGTTTCAGAACAGTTTAACTCTGACAACAGCACAGAAAGCTCATTTATTGCTCAGCTGCTGGGCAACGTTCCTCTGGGGTGTAAACAGATCAGAGAGTACCTACAATTCGCTGCTCACAGGATCACGGTGGGGGATGTTAGTGGCATGTCACAGTTTATAGGTTATATGTAGAGGGTCAGTGTTTGTGTGTGTTACCTTCTGCTGTCTGTGAGAGTGCACACCATAAGGACAGAAAAGCTAGGAGCAGGAGGAGGCCTTTCAGCCCTTCAAGCGTGTTCTGCCATTCAATACAATTGTGGATGATCTTATTTCGGCCTCAGCTCCATTTTCCTGTCCATTCTCCATAACCCTTTAACCATTATTAATGAAAAATTGTCTCTCTCCTTCTTAAATTTACTCAGTGTCCAGTATCCAAGTCATTCTGGGGGGAGAGGATGCCATAGATTTGTGACCCTTTGAAGGAAATAATTTTTCCTCATCTCCGTTTTAAATCTGCTGCCCCTTATCCTCAAACTGTGATCTCATTCTGGATTGTCCCACATGAAGAAACATTCTGTCTGCATCTACATTGTCAATCCCCTTCACAATCTTATAGACCACAACTAGATCTCCTCCAGTCTCGGCCTGCGCTGCTCAGCCTGTCTTCACAAAGACCTGGCTGTGTTTCTGTGAAGTCTGGATGGTGAATGTTGATGATGAGGTATTTGATGCAGTAGCTGGCACAAACCCACTGGGCTAGTTCTATGGTGTATTAGTTGATGACATTAGGGACAGCCCAGAGCACTCTGCCGTGAGCATTATGATCTACGTTTTGTTCTCGGTAACATTCAAAGACCCAACTTCCAGAAAGAACCTGAATTGTGCGATGGTGGTGGGGTGGGGATGGGGGTGGGGTGAGCATTGATTTCATATCATAGAAAAATGCAATTAGTGGAAATTTTTGTTTCAATATTGAGAACTTGAGGATTTAACGTGAGGTTTGAGCTTTCGGAGAACAAGACATTAGTTAACAATGTGACACGTTAGAGTGACAGCACACTGTGATTATGAGCTATCTGATCTCCTGTCCTACTCTGTTCATGTTTCCAGTTTCACTCCCACGTATGCTGCAGCAAGGTACTGAGAGTTGCGTTTCTGGCAACTTGGTACTTGGCTGTAAATGTCAGAAAACAATAGGATTGTGGACAGTTCACACACTAACCCCATTCACACTTCGTGCCCGTTCAGTTGCTGCAAAGTGAGCCCCAACAGCAGAAAGCTTCATGTGATTACCTTCTGAACCCGGGTGGGGTGGTCTCTGGGGACCGTGGCCTGGGATCCAAAGTCACTACAAACCAGCAGTGAAGGACAGGGTGTGGTGTGGAGCTCAGCGCATGCTGGGCAGTACCAGCTGGCTCATTTGTATCCAACAACATGAGTTCAGATTGACAAACAACTGTAGAGTTGCCATGGATTGTGTCATCATAGAATCATCTTGGCCAGTGTGGCTATAACTGTGATATTTTTATATTTTGGACACGTTACTGCAAATTGGAAACAGGCACTCAGTGAAAAACAGGACAAGGGAACATTGATAAAACCCAATAAGCGGGACAGATGTTGTTTACTCCGGGTCAGGATAATTGCAATAATTTCCATCAAATATAAACTTGCAGATTTTTCACCCTGTTTGAACAAAAGCAAAATAATTTTTTCCTGCACTTCCACCATCTCAGCATACCCCAAAGTGCTAATAGGAGATAGGGACTTGGGATAAGGAAGGCATTTTTCAGATGGCAACACGTGATTAGTGGAATGCCACAGGGATCAGTAATGGGGCCACAGTTCTTTACCATCATTGTTAATGATTTGGATGAGGAAGGTGAATGTACTGTAGCCAACTTTGAAATGAGAGAGAATAGGTCGGAAGGCAAGTGGTGAGGATGACACCGAAAATCTACAGACAGATGTAGACAATTGAACTGAGTGGGTAAAAACTTGGCAGATTGGACAGAATTTGAGAAAATGTGAGGTTATGCAGTTTGTCTGCAAGAATCGATGAGCTGAATATTATTTAAATGGAGAAAGGCTGCACAGGGATTTCTTCTGCAGTGCAATAGTTGCATCTTTGTGTGACCTCACGCTTTAGAAAATCGCTTTGTAGGGAGATCATTATAGAAAATTGTTACGCCTGTACAGTAGAAGGTTTACATAACCAAACAGTGTCCACTATTCATCAATCACACTACGGCTAAATGACATTAATGAAACATGCGTTAGAGCAGAACCATCTGCAGAAAGCGCTGGAACAGATGGATTTCAGAGTCCTCATCCACAAGCAACAGGTAATAGGGAAGGCAAATGAAATGTTGGTTTTATATGAAAAGGGAAAAGTAGTGAGGTTTTGCTAAAACTATACGAGGCAATAATCAGACCACTGCTGGAATACTGTGAACAGTTTTGGACCCCTTTCCCAGGGACAGATATATTGGCATTGGGGCTAGTCCAGAGAAGGTCAACCTGGCTGATACCAGGGATGGAGGGGCTGTTCTATGAGGAGAGATTGTGTATATTGGTCTGTATTTGTTTGAATACAGAAGAATAGAAGGTGAACTTATTGAAATGTAAAGATTATTTGGGGACTTGACAGGATAAATGCAGAAATATTGTTCCTCCTTGTGGGAGATTCTTGAACCAGAGGGTGTCATCTCAGAGTAAGGGGGAGAGAGATGAAGAGGAATTCTTTTCTGAGACAAAGGGAATCAGTGGCTCCTGCAGAGGCCTACAGAGACTGGGACACTGAGTGCATTCAAGGCTGAGATAGGCAGTTTTTTTTATCAGTAAGGGAATTGAGAGTTAATGGGAAAAGACAAGAAAGTGATGTTGGGAATTATTGGATTAGCTTTGATCTCAATGAATGGTGGAACGCTACTGACTGCTCTCTCAGCACTGACCCTCTGACTGTGTGCTAGTTGCTCATCGCTGACCCACCAACAATGGAACGCTCCCTCAGCAGTGACCCTCCGACAGTGCAGCGCTCCCTCTGCACTGACCCTCCAACAGTGCAACACTCCCTCAGCACTGACCCTCCGATAGTGCGGCGCTCCCTCAGCACTGACCCTCCGACAGCGCGGCGCTCCCTCAGCACTGACCCACCAACTGAATAGTGCACTCTCTCTGTACTGGGGGTGTCGGCTGAGTCCCAAGCATATACGAAGCTCTTCTCCCCCTATTTACACACTGTGCTTATCCTGACCATGTGTAAATAGCACCATTATTTTAAACATCTTCATTGATTCCTAACTGATTTAGTTTTATCCATGTCACTCTGTGGCCAGCAGTTAAAGTGATCAGAGTCAGTTTATTGAGGAATGGATCGCCATTACAGAGGGTGGAAATTGATCCCATAGGTTTGCAGGAAAAGGTGGTATTGATTAGGTCTAAATTCCTCATTTTATTGACTGAATGTACAGGTGAATTATGTCTTTACAGTCCACATTTCAGATCTTGCTGTGATATATGCTGCTTAGGATGAGGAACATGTGGACACATGTTGCACAGGTGCTGGATGTTTCAGATAACACTCAGCCAATCTGTGATTTCTGCTTCTGGTTTGTTTTGTGAATGGCATCACTCTTCCTCACATTAAAACCTTCTGGGGTTCCCTCAGACTGAGGGGGGTCTCACCAGAGAGAGAGTCTCACCAGGGGGAGGGTCTCACCAGAAGGAGGGTCTCACCAAAGAGAGGGTCTCACCAGAAGGACGGTCTCACCAGAAAGAGGGTCTCACCAAAGAGAGGGTCTCACCTGTGGGAGGGTCTCACTTGTGGGAGGGTCTCACCAGAGGGAGGGTCTCACCAGAAGGAGGGTCTCACCAGAAGGAGGGTCTCACCAAAGAGAGGGTCTCACCTGTGGGAGGGTCTCACCAGAGGCAGGGTCTCACCTGTGGAAGGGTCTCACCAGAGGGAGGGTCTCACTAGAGGGAGGGGCTCACCAAGGAGGCTTTTGCCAGGGAAAGTCCCTTATCCACTGACTTGGGTGCACAGCAGTTCATTTCATTTTGCACTCACTGAAGTCAGTTGCCTCCTTGACCCTTATCTTGAGCAGATACGGGACATTATCAACAAGGGTCAGTTGGCAGCTGTTCCAGTAGTCTGTCCTCATGTTCCCAGCCACAGGACACCTTCAGAGAACAATCATCACTGGTGCCAGATTTTACATTGAGCTTCTGGTGGGCACAAGGAAATGGAACAGTAAATGGATATATAACTTCAGCCCAACGCCGAAACTAACCTAAACACAACACACACTGGGCAGGCACTGGGAACATATTGAGCATAAAGTTAGCACAGATTGGATACGCACTGGGCACTGATTCACTTTGTGGGAACACATTTTTATCTCAGAGATAGCAAGGCCTGCAGATGCTAGAGTCAGAGATAACACAGTATAGAGCCACATGAACATAGCAGGCCAGGCAGCATCAGAGGAGCAGGAAGGCTGATGTTTCAGCTCAGGTCCCTTCTTCAAAAATGGGGAGGGGAGAAGGGAGCTCTGAAATAAATAGAGACAGGTGGGGTGGGGATGGGGAAGGGAGGTGGGATGGTGATAGGTGAGTGCAGGTAGGGAGTAGTGAGGATTGGTTAGCGAGGTGGGAGGAGTGGACAGGTGGGAGAGAAGATGGACAGGTCAAGGAGGCAGGGATGAGAGGAAGAGTTGGTCATGGGATGAGGCCGGGGGTAGGGTTAGGGAAACTGGCGACTTCCTGTTTAGACCATTGGGCTGTCAGCTCCCAAGGGTGAATTTGAGGTGCTGCTCTTCCAGTTTGCCGGTGGCAACACTGTAACATTGGAGGGGGCCTAGGATGGACAGGTCACCCAGTGAGTGAGAGGGGAAGTTGAAATGGTTTGCAGTTGGAAGGAGTTGTCATTTCTTGTGACCAGAGCGCAAGTATTCTACAAAGTGGCCTCCAAGCCTCTGCTCGTTCTCACTCGGCCACATCGGGAGCAGCAGATAAAATAGACCACATTGATGGAGGTGCAGGTGAACCTCTGTCTGATGTGAAATGATTTTTTGGTTCCTTGGATGGAGGTGAGGGGAGTGGTGCAGGAACAGGTGTAGCACTTTCTCTGGTTTTAGGAAAAGGTGCCGGGGCTGGTGGGGTTTGTGGGAGTGTGGAGCAGCTGAGGGAGTCACAGAGGGAGTGGTCCCTACAGAGGGCAGACAGGGGTGGAGATGGAAATATATCTTTGGTTGTGGGGTCGGATTGCAGGTGGCGGAAGGGCGGACAATGATGGGGTGAGGGGAATTCTGTCTTTCTTTTTATTGTGGAGAGGGGATGAGGTCAGAGGTGTGGGAAATGCAAGAGACGCAGTTGAGAGCATTTTCAACCACCAAAGGGAGGAAGTTGCAGTCCTTGAAATAGGAGGACACCTGGGATGTTTGGGAGTGGAATGCCCCATCATGGGAGCAGACGTGGCGGAGGAATTGGGAGAAGGGGCTCGCATTCTTGCAGGAAGTTGGATGAGAGGAGGTGTGGTCCAGGTAGCTGTGGGAATCGGTCGGCTTGAAATAGATGTTGGTTTCAAAGAAATCACCAGAGTTGGAGATAGAGAGGTCCAGGAAGGAGAGGGAGGTATCAGACATGATCCAGGTGAGCTTGAGGTTGGGGTGAAAAGTGTTAGCAAAGTTGATGAACTGGGAGCACGAGGCGGTGGCGATGCAGTCATCAACGTAGTGGAGGAAGAGGTGGTGTTTGGGGCCAGTGTAGCTCTGGAACAGGCATTGTTCCACATAACCCCTGAAGAGGCAGGCATAGCTTGGGCCCATGCGGGTTCCCATGGCCACCCGCTTTGTCTGTAGGAAATGGGAGGAATTGAAGGAGAAGTTGTTAAGGATAAGGACGAGAGAGATAATGGGAACTGCAGATGCTGGAGAATTCAAGATAATAAAATGTGAAGCTGGATGAACACAGCAGGCCAAGGAGCATATCAGGAGCACAAAAGCTGACGTTTTGGGCCTAGACCCTTCATCAGAGAGAGGGATGGGGAGAGGGTTCTGGAATAAATAGGGAGAGAGGGGGAGGAGGACCGAAGATGGATAGAGGAGAAGATAGGTGGAGAGGAGAGTATGGGGGGAGGGCGGTGTGGGCGGTATGGGTGATGGGCAGTAGCAGTGTTATGGATGCTGTCAGTGGAAGTGAGGAGGTTAGCGGTGTTAGTGGAAGAGGCCGTGCTAACCGAATGGTCCGCGGTGCCCAGTACAGTATTTATCTTTCTTGGTCTGTTTATGAAATTTCAAATCGGAACAAACAGAATTATAAATTTCCTTTCCTTCTTTCCCCCAAAACCCTGACTATTTTCCTTGAATCAGTAACTGACTAATCACCGGCTGCTTGTTAAATAAGATGGGTTTATAGTTGCGTTCTTATAGTTTTTTTTCCCAAATCTCCAATAACAGAGCTGTAACAGATGCCAATTCACATTACCTCGGGCTGACTCACCCACTGGCTTCAACGCAATGCCCAAACGGAACATCAAAGTATGTGAAATAATTTCGACATGTTCCATACATTCTCAATCCCTCAACTATCAGGAAAACAACATTGGATCCAATTTCCATGTAATGTACTGGCTAAAAAATAGAGAACTTAATACTTTCTCACGCTTTCTTCTGTTGTTACTTGTCATGCAGAATTAGTGAACAAATTCCCAAGAAATTTGTCTCATTAGTAGCCGAGCGTGAGGTGCCTGAAGACTGGAGGGCGGCTGATATGGTGTCATTATTGAAGTGAGGTGCTAAAGAAAAGTCAGGGAACCATAGACATTGGTGGTGGAGGAAATTCTGAGGGTGGTGTATTTGGAAAGACAGGGAATGATTAGGGATAGTCAACATGGCTTTGTGTGTGGGAAGACTGTGTGTCACTAACTCGATTGAGTTTTTGAAGAAGTGGCAAAGGAGACTGATGAAGACAGAGTAGTAGACATTCTCTATGTGGTCTTCAGCGCAGCATTTGACAAGGATCCTCGCAGTAGACTGGTTAGCAAGGTTAGATCACATGGAGTACAGGGAGAACTCCCCATTTGGATACAAAATTGGCCTGAAGGTAGGAGGCAGAGGGTGATGGTGGAGAGTTGCTTTTCATACTGGAGGCCTTTGACTAGCAATGTGACACAAGGATCGGTGCTGGGTCCACTGCTTTTCATCATTTATATAAATGATTTGGATGTGAACATGGGAGGTATGGTTAGTAAGTTTGCAGGTGACACCAAAATTCGAGGTGAAGTGGACAGCGAAGAAGGTTACCTCAGAGTACAACAGGATCTCGATCAGATGGACCAATGGGCTGAGGAGTGGCAGATGGAGTTTAATTTAGATAAATGTGAGGTGCTGCATTTTGGAAACGCAAATCAGAACAGGACTTATAATGGTAAAGGTCCTGGGGAATGTTGCTGAACAAAGAGACCTTGGAGTGGAGGTTCATAGTTCCTTGAGAGTGAAGTCACAGATAGATCGGATAGTGAAGGAGGTGTTTGGTACGCTTCCCTTCATTGGCCAGTGCATTGAGTGTAGGGATTGTGAGGTCATGTTACAGCTGTCCATGACATTGGTCAGACCACTATTGAAATACTGAGTGTAATTCTGGTTTCCCTGCTAAAGGAGAGATGTTGTGAACCTTGAAAAGGTTCAGAAAAGATTTACAAGGATGTTGCCAGGGTTGGAGGGTTTGAGCTGTAAGGAGATGCTGAATAGGCTGGGGCTGTTTTCCCTGGGGCATTGGAGACTGAGGATCGAGCTTGCAGAGGTTTATAAAACCATGAGGGCCATGGATAGGGTGAATAGCCAAGGTCTTTCCCCCAGGATGGGGGAGTCCAAAACTAGAGGGGCATAGGTTGAAGGTGAGAGGGGAAAGATTTAAAGGGGGCCTAAGGGGCAAATGTTCACACAGAGGGCGGTGCGTGTATGGAATGAGCTGCCAGAGGAAGTGGTGGAGGCTGGTACAGTTACAGCATTTAAAAGGCATCTGGATGGGTACGTGAATAGGAAGGGTTTAGAGGGATATGGACCAAATGCTGGCAAATGGGACTCAATTTGAGTATAGGATATCTGGTCAGCACAGACAAGTTGGACCGAAGGGCCTGTTTCCATATTGTAGATCTCTGACTCGTTACATACACAGGCAGAGACATGCCTTCACAGGCAGAGAAACACGTACACAGGCAGAGACACACATACAGAGGCAGAGAGACACATACACAGACAGACACATACACAAACAGACACATACACAGACAGACAGACACATCCACAAACAGACACATACACAGACAGACACATCCACAAACAGACAGATACATACACAGACAGACACACAGAAAGACACATACACAAAGAGACAGACACATACACAGACAGACACACACACTGACAGACACATATACAGACAGACACACACACAGACAGACACACACACAGACAGACACATACACAGACAGACAGACAAATGCACAGACAGAGAGACACACACACAAACAGACAGACACCTACACAGACAGACATATAGACAGACAGACACATACACAAATAGACAGACACATACACAGGCAGACAGACACCTACACAGACAGACATATAGACAGACAGACACATACACAAACAGACAGACACATACACAGATAGACAGACACATACACAAACAGACAGACAAATGCACCGACAGACACATGCACAGACAGACAGACAGACACACACACACACACACACACACACAAACACACAGACACACGCACAGACAGACACATACACGGACAGACAGACACATACACAGACAGACAGACAAATGCACAGACAGACACATGCACAGACAGACAGACACACACACACAGACACACGCACAGACAGACACATACACAGACACACACACGCACAGGCAGACATGTGCACAGACAGACAGACACATGCACAGGCAGACACATACACAGACAGACACAGACACACAGACACACGCACAGACAGACAGACATATACACAAACAGAAGCATACACAGAGAGACAGACACATACACAGACAGACAGACACATGCACAGGCAGACACATACACAGACAGACAGACAGACACACACACACACACAAACACACAGACACACGCACAGACAGACACATACACGGACAGACAGACACATACACAGACAGACAGACAAATGCACAGACAGACACATGCACAGACAGACAGACACACACACACAGACACACACACAGACAGACACATACACAGACACACACACGCACAGGCAGATATGTGCACAGACAGACAGACACATGCACAGGCAGACACATACACAGACAGACACAGACACACAGACACACGCACAGACAGACAGACATATACACAAACAGAAGCATACACAGAGAGACAGACACATACACAGACAGACAGACACATACACAGGCAAACACATAGACAGACAGACACACGCACAGACAGACACATACACAGACAGACAAACACACAGACAGACAGACACATACACAAACAGACGCATACACAGAGAGACAGACAGATACACAGACAGACAGACACATACACAGACAGACAGACACACAGACACATACACAGACAGACACATACACAGACAGACAAACACATACACTTACAGACACACGCACAGACAGACACATACACAGACAGACAGACACATACACAGACAGACAAACACATACACAGACAGACACATACACAGACAGACACACGCACAGACAGATACACAGACAGACAGACACACGCACAGACAAACACATACACAGACAGACAGACAGACACATAGACAGGCAGACACATACACAGACAGACAGACAGACACATACACAGAAAGACAGACATGCACATAGAAAGACAGACACATACACAGACAGACAAACAAATGCACAGACAGAGAGACACATACACAAACAGACAGATACCCACACAGACAGGCAGACACATAGACAGACAGACACACACACAGACAGACACATACACAAACAGACAGACACATACACAGACAGACACACACACAGACAGACAGACACATACACAGGAAGACAGACAGACACGCACATAGAAAGACAGATACATACACAGACAGACAGACACACACACAGACAGAGAGAGACACATACACAAACAGACAGACACCTACACAGACAGACAGACACACAGACAGACAGACACATACACAGACAGACACACGCACAGACAGGCACACAGACAGACAGACACATACACAGACAGACACATACACAGACAGACAGGCACACAGACAGACAGATACATACACCAACAGACAAACACATACACAGACAGACACATGCACAGACAGACAGATACATACACAGACAGACAGACACACGCACAGACAGACACATACACAGACAGACAGACACACGCACAGACAGATAGACACACGCACAGACAGACACATACACACACAGACAGACACATACACAGACAGACACATGCACAGACCGACACATACACAAACAGACGCATACACAGAGAGACAGACGCATACACAGACAGACACACGCACAGACAGACACATACACAGACAGACAGGCACACAGACAGACAGACACATACACAGACAGACACATACACAGACAGACACACGCACAGACAGATTGACACACACAGACAGACACATACACAAACAGACACATACACAGAGAGACAGACACATACACAGACAGACACATACACAGACAGACACATGCACAGACAAACACATACACAAACAGATGCATACATGGAGAGACAGACACATACACAGACAGACACACACACAGACAGGCACATACACAGACAGACACATATACAGACAGACAGACACATAGACAGGCTGACACATAGACAGACAGACACACGCGCAGACAGATAGACACATGCACAGGCAGACACATACACAGACAGACAAACACATACACAGACAGACACTCACACAGACCGACACATACACAGAGAGACAAACACATACACAGGCAGACACACACACAGACAAACACATACACGGACAGACACATACACGGACAGACACATACTCAGACAGACAAACACATACTCAGACACACACCTACACAAACAGACACACACACAGACAGACACATTCACAGACAGACAAACACATACACAGACAGACACATACACAAACAGACACATACACAGGCAGACAGACACACACACAGACAGACACATGCACAGACAGACCCCACTGGGATTTGTTGGCCTTAAGGAACGTTGCTGGGAGTTAATCAGGAAACTCTGTCCACGTAGACGACCGGGGCTGGGAGTGAGAGTTGTGGGTAGGAGTTGATCTTGAGCTGGTGTGAAATTGGCACTGTTAGCATGGCTTGCTGTTTAATTCCATTCAGGCTGAAGGACCCTGTATTCGGGTGATGGGGCCTGCTCTGCAGCTTCAGGAGGGACAAAGCGCAGCATTTACTCCCCTTGAACATGCAGCTTGGTGTAGCGCTGGATCCCAGTGCAGCCCCGAGCAATGGCCAGCTCCCTCCAGGTGGCCGAGCGGAACCCGGCATCACTGCTTGCTGCAAAGGGAAGAGACTGTGAGGAAGTTTCCGTTTCTGAATGTGAACTAGGCCACAGCTACCTGCACCTTCACTGTCAGTGAGGAATGGCCTGCTAGCCCCTCCCCAGAATGGCCTGTTACCCCCTCCCCAGAATGGCCTGTTACCCCCTCCCCAGAATGGCCTGCTACCCTTTCCCCAGAATAGCCTGTTACCCCCCTCCCCAGAATGGCCTGCTACCCCCTCCCCAGAATGGCCTGCTACCCCCTCCCCAGAGTGGCCTGCTACCCCAAGAAGGGATTGAGAGGGGCCCTGGTGATACTGGGGGGAAAGGTTACGTTGGGAATCTGTGCCTTCACTGAGTCCCATTCCAATCCATCAGCAATCTGATTAACACTAACCTGCTGCTGTAACTGATTGGTTTCTTGTGGCATCAACATAAAGAACCCAAGCATAATAATTGGAATAGTTTTATGGGAGGCTATATTCCCAAAAGCTTTCTGTGATTATTCAGAAGGATTGTTTCAAAACAAAACTAATGGCAGAATCTGCAGGACCCTATCTGGGGCAGGATTGGATAAGAGACAGCAAGGTATAGAGCGGGATGAACCCAGCAGGCCAAGCAGCATCAGAGGGGCAGGATTTGTAGACTGATGGGGTGGTAATTGGATTTGTCCTACTTTTTGTGTACAGGGCATACTTGGGCAATTTTCCACATTGTCGGGTAGACACCAGTGTACCTGAAAGAGCTTGGCTCGGGGAGCAGCAAGTTCTGGAGCACAAGTCTTCAGCACAATTGCCGGAATGTTGTCAGGGCGGTAGCCTTTGCAGTATCCAGTGTCTCCAACTGTTTCTTGATATCATGTGGAGTGAATGGAATTGGCTCAAGACTGGTATCTGTAATGATGGGGACCACTGGAGGAGGCTGAGATGGGCCATACATTTGGCACTTCGAGCTGAAGATTGCTGCAAATGTTTCATTGTTTTGCATTGATGTGCTTGACTCTTCCATCATTGAGGATGGGGATATTTGTGGAGCCGCCTCCTCCAGTGAGTTGTTTAATTGTCCACCACCATTCACCACTGGATGGGACAGGACTGCAGGGATTAAATCTGATTCGTCGGTTGTGGGATCGCTTAGCTCTGTGTATCACTTGCTGCTTTTGCTGCTTGACGTGCAAGTAGTCCTGTTTGGTGGCTTCACCAGGTTGATAGCTCACCTTCAGGTATGCCTTGTCCTGCTCCTGGCATGCCCTCCTGCACTCTGCATTGAACTAGGGTTGATGCCCTGGCTCGATGGTAATGATCGAGTGGGGGATATGCCGGGCCATGAGGTTACAGATTGTGCTGGAGTACGATTCTGCTGCTGTTGATGGCCCACAGCGCCTCGTGGATGCCCAGTGTTGAGTTGCTAGATCTGTGTGAAGCCTGTCCCATTTAGCAGGGTGAGAGTGTCACACAACATGATGGAGATTGTTCTCAATGTGAAGGCAGGACTTTGTCTCCGCAAGGACTGTGCGATGGTCACTCTTACCGATCCTGTCATGGACAGATGTAAATGCAGCTGGCAGATTGGTGAGGATGAGGTCAAGTATGTTTTTCCCTCTTTTTGATTCTCCTCCAATACCTGCCGCAGACCAGGTCTAGCAGCTATCCTTTAGGACCTAACCAGCTTGATCAGTAGTACTGGTATCGAGCCACTGTTGGCGGTGGACATTGAAATCCCCCGCCCAGAGTACATTTGGTCCCTTAGCCATCCTCTCTGCTTCCTCTAAGTGTTGTTCAACATGGAGGAGTACTGGTTCATCAGCTGAGGGAGGATGGTTTGTAGTAATCAGCAGGAGGTTTCCTTGCCCACGTTTAACCTGAAGCCACGAGACTTCATGTTGAGGACTCCTAGAGCGACACCCTCCCGACTGTATACCACAGTGCCACCCCCTCTGCTGGGTCTGTCCTGCCAGTGGGACAGGACCTATTGATGGATAGTGATGCTGGTGTTGGGGATATTGACTGTAAGGTATGATTCTGTCAGGCTGTTGCTGACTAGCCTGTGAGACAGTTCTCCCAGTTTTGGCACTAACCCCTGGATGTTAATAAGATTGATTTTGCTGGTTGGGCAGGGCTGTTTTTCCTCTTGTTGTTTCTGGTACCTAGGTGGTCCGTCCAGATTCATTCCTTTGTGGATACTGTGTAGTGATTGATACAACTGAGTGTAGTCACTCAGCTATTTCAGAGGGCAGTTAAGAGTCAGCCACATTTTTGTGGGTCTGGAGTCACATATAGGCCAGACCAGGTAAGGATGGCAATTTCCTTCCCTGAAGGACATGAGTGAGTTGTATGAGAGATGAGGCTGTTTGTGGGACAGGGCTGCGTCAGGGTCTGGTGGTTAAATGTCCTGCTCCGTCCTCCCAGTTTTCAGTGACAAAGTTCAGGCGAAGAGGCGGTGGATGCAGTAAGCAGAGAAACTCCGCACAAGTGGAACAGCTGGTGTTATTTCACATCCTGCTGGAGGCTTTGTCACATTTCTCAGCAAGAGGCGTCACTTTGGAGTGGGGCACCCGCTTCTTCGAACGAGTTTAACAAAATGTGAATTTCCACAGGAGGCTTCTCTGTCATGTAAAACTGCTGGAAATTCAGAAGGGAGAGGATAAAACAGCGAGAAACAGGGGCTCTGGGGTAAAGTGAATGCAAAAAGTGAAATATCAGTGAGTGGTGCAATTTCTCCTGTCAGTCGGAGTACACTTCTTGCCTGGATATTGTCATTTATGATCACTCTGTGCCAACTGTACCCTCCCCAGAATGGGTATCTGTGCCCATCTCTGGGAGGTCACACTGTTCTCTCTGCCTGGGTTCTGGTGACTTCTCTCAGAACTGGATCACTCGGTCACTTTGCTACTTCCTCTTAATCAGCACATTAATGTCTGCCCAAACCCTGAAAGAAATTCTCCCTAACCCCCACCCCCCAGTGTTATTCCACCTCAGGGTATGGAGTGTAGGCAAGCTGCCCATGGGAATGGGTGCAGCCCAATGAAGGGTACTGCCATTTTTCAAACACAGGAGATTTGGTGAATTTTCAACCTTTCCCCTCTTCATTGTGCTTCCTGCAATTGGTGAGGAGATGAGGGTCCTTCCTCCAGGGAGCAGGGTTCAGTAACTTCGCCAGCTCGTCACTATCTAGATGACCTCCCAAACTGGTCTGGGCAAAGAAATGGTGCTGGGCCAGAATCCCATCTACACAATGGAATGTTGGCATTATGAGAATGCAGTGATGGAGCAGTCCCCAGAGTTGTGTTGTGGAATGAGGGATATGTCTGGGTCATGTCCCTGTTCTTCTTCCAGTCAGCACCAGGCACCTTTTACACTGAACTCCATAGACAGCAGTAGCGTCCACACAGCATTTTATATAGAAAGTCCACGCTAACAGCAATGGAGTGCATGTTCCTGGCAGGACGAATGTAAGATATAGAGTCAGAAGTGGAATAATAGGTCCAACAGGCCAGGTGCCCTCAGTGGCCGCAGCTAAATTTCTGCATTAACTCCATTCTCTTGTTTTATCCCTTCATTTTCCAATGTCCAACAATCTAGTAATCTCAGTCTTAACTATAATCATGGACTGAGCATCCAGGATCCTCTTCAGCTCTGGTTTGCAATTGGTTGTTTTCTGATTTTTAAGTAGTTTGAATCAACCATAGATCCTTGTTTCTGGACACTGGACTTATTTAGGGAATATGAAATGAAGAAGACAATAGGTGCTTCAGAGCAAAAGAATCTCTGTGTTTATTTAAAATACAAGAAGTAAATACAATACAAGAGAAATAGGTAAATGTAATAAACGGGGAAATTGACACAATTAATTATGCAGACAACTGTAGTACTACTATATTTAGCTAGATCAGCATAATTAGAGCCTTACCTTATGACCCACAGACAAAACAACAGCTTTAATCACACAGGCTTTAATCAGAATTCCTACCCTGTGGTCCCAATGCACTGTCTCCACTGCCAGCAAGGTCAGGACTTTGGGATCTTGGCAGTTCATGCTCACCACTCAAAACGCCCATTTGCTGAGGTTCTTGCCATTGGTTCTCTTGGTCTGGGACAGGCCTCTGTCTGGTAGCTCTTGTTTAGGAAGCTCTGGTTGGCTTCCCGCTCTCATGTCTCTTGTTCCGATGTTTGGCTTCCCTGTTCTTTGTTCTCTGTTCAGTTTCTGTGGTTGTTGGTTCCAAAGCTGCTTGTTGGGGCTGTCTGTGTAGAAGATTGTTGATTTTAAAAAAAGGCTCGCTGGTGAGTTCGGGGCTGGCAGCTATAATTTGATGATCTTTCCCAACTTTAATTGGCTTTCCAATGGTTTGAGTATGTATGAATGTCCAGTATCTCTGTTGGCCCTATAACTGCCTGTGCAGGGCAGACTGAAGTGTAAAAGTTGTCTCAGGCTGGACTCTATTAGTTTCGGTTTCTTGTCCTTTTAGAGAGGAAGTTTGAATTGGAATTCCAGGTTGAACAATAGGCTCAGACAGCACTCTCTATATTACTGTCTGTGTTCTGTATTTATGGCCGGCCCAGTCCAGCTGTAGTCCAGGGTTTTAGCAAATATTTTAGATGATACGGATTTTTGCTTGATCCTACGTTTCTCTGGGGAACTCCATCTGCATCTCAGTCCAAATAGTTGGTGTCTCATCTGAAAGCACGATTCTTGGCTCTCAACTTTCTAGCCAGAGGATACATACAGTGTCAAGGCTCCAACGAGACTGCTTCTCATTCTTCACAACTCCAGAAATCAGGTATCTTTTTCACAGAGGCTCATCCTAGCAATGAATCCAGTGAAACTTCCATGGCATCCCATCTCAGGTTTAGATACAGTCATCAACGCAGGGCTGCAGGATGTGTTCTCACCAAAGATCAAACTACAACTGGATTTACTTACTCTTCAACTCCAACTCCCTTGCAATAAAGACTAATATGTAATTTTTCCAATTGCTTGGTTACGTTCAGTGACACTACATCCTTCTCACAGCTTACTTTGCAACCAAGTTTTGTATTGTCAGTGAATGTGGTCATGTTGCACTTAGTCCTCCATCTAATTCAGAGATACAGATGGTAAATCATTGAGGTCCAAGCACTAAGCCTTGTGGCAGGTTGCCATTTCTAAAAATGACCTTTTATTTTTACACTGTCCTATCCATTAAATCCTCTATCCATGCTTTATATTAGTCACCATCCTACCACTTTATGGTCAGTAACAATCTTTTGTGTGTCTCCTTGTGACACCTATTCAATAACCAAGTGTTGCATAGTCGCTCATTTTCTCCTACCTACTCTTAAGTCAAAAAGTTTTAATAGATTTGCCAATTACAGTTTCCTTTTCAGAAAACCCATGTTAACTTTGCCTTTTCATATTTTTCAGGAGCTTGTTATTTTCAATAATCTTTTTGTCTTACTAACTCCTTTTATTATACTTTTCCAAAACATCCATGTGACTAAATTTGGGCGATCAGCTATTTCTCAACTTTGCTCTGGGGCAGTATTTATCAGGAAGGAAATTGCTCACAAATACGTCAGAGGACGATATGACGTCAATTTACTGCCAAATTAGAATTGCTTCTCCAGCAAAAACAATGGAATGAAAAGAAAGTATTGCAGATGCAGCAGACCTGTCAATAAAACCAGCAACCAGCTGTACTGAGAGAGGATATTCCTGGGAGTGTATCCAGGGAAGTCATTTGGGTGGAACTGAGAAATGAGAAAGGGATGATCACCTTATAGGGATTGTACTGTAGTCCCCCTACTAGTCAGTGGGAAACTGACAAGCAAGTTTTTAAGGAGATCTCAGTTATCTGTAAGAATAATAGTATTGTTATGTTAGGGAATTTTAACTTTCTACATATAGACTGGGACTGCCATTGTGTTACGGGCTTGGATGAAGTGGAATTTGTTAAATGTGTACGGGAAATTTTCTGATTCAGTGTGTGGATGTACCCACTAGAGAAGGTGCAAAACCTGACCTACACTTGGGAAATAAGGCAGGGCAGGTGACTGAGGTGTCAGTGGGGAGCACTTTGGGGCCTGTGACCATAATTCTCTTAGTTTTAAAATAGTGATGGAGAAGGACAGATTGGATCTGAAAGTTAAAGTTCTAAATTATACAAATTTAAAATGACTTCTGATCTCAAAGGTAGAAGACAGAGGGTGGTGATGGAGCTTTCCGGGTTGGAGGCCAGTGACTAGCGACGTGCCACAAGGATCGGTGCTGGGTCCACTGCTTTTTGTCATTTATATAAATGATTTGGATATGAACATAGGAGGGATGGTTAGTAAGTTTGCAGACGACACCAAAATTGGAGGTGGAGTGGGCAGCAAAGAAATTTACCTCAGAGTACAATGGCATCTCGATCAGATGGGCTGAGGAATGGCAGATGGAGTTTAATTTACATAAATTTACATACATTTTGGAAAGGCAAGTCAGGGCAGGACTTACACACGTAATGGTAAGGCTCTGGGGAGGGTTGGTGAGCAAAGGGAATATGGAGTGCAGGTTCATAGCTCCTTGAAATGGAGTCACATGTAGATAGCATAATGAAGAAGGGAGGCCAGCGCAGTGGCTCAGTGGTTAGCACCGATGCCTCACTGCACCAGGGACCTTGGTTTGATTCCACCCATGTGTGGAGTTTACCCATTCTCTCTGTGTCTGTGTGGGTTTCCTCCGGGTGCTCCGGCTTCCTCCCACAGTCCAAAGATGTGTAGGCTAGGTGTATTGGCTGTGCTAAATTGCCCTGTAGTGTTGAGGGATGTGTAGATTAGGTGAGATATAGGGGGGTGGGCCTAAGTGGAATGCTGCAACGGCCGGTGTGGACTTGTTGGGCTGAAGGGACTGTTTCTATATTGCAGGAAGTTAAGCATTTGGTACGCCTGCCTTTATTGGTCAGTGTGTTGAGAATAGGAATTGGGAGGTCATGTTGTGGCTGTACGGGACATTGGTTAGGCCACTTTTGGAATAGTGCCATCATCAGTTCTGAGGAAGGGTCACCAGACTCGAAATATTAACTTTTTTCTCCTCCACAGATGCTGCCAGACCTGCTGAGCTTTTTCAGCAACTTTGTTTTTGTTTTGGAATACTGCGTTCAACTGGTCTCCCTGCTATCAACAGGAAATATATAGGAAGGAAGTTATGAAACTTGAAAGGTACAGAAGAGATTTACAAGCATGTTGCCGGGTTGGAGGGTTTGAGCCACAGGGAGAGCCTGAAGAGGCTGGGGCTATTTTCCCTGGAGTATCAGAGGCTGAGGGTGACCTTACAGAGATTTATAAAATCATGAGGGGTCCTTTCCCTGGGGTGGGGGAGTCCAAAACTATAGGGCTTATAGGTTTAAGGTGAGAGGGGAAAGATTTAAAAGTGACCTAAGGGCCAACTTTTTCACACAGAGGGTGGTGCGTGTATGGAGTGAGCTGCCAGAGGAAGTGGTGGAGGCTGGTACAATTACAGCATTTAAAAGGCACCTGGATGGGGGCATGGATAGGGAAGGGTTTAGAGGGATATGGGTCAAATGCTGGCCAATGAGGCTAGATTAATTTAGGATATCTGGTAGGCATGGATGAGTTGGACTGAAAGGTCTGATTTGGTGCAGTACAGCTCTATGAATCTATGACTCTGTCATTTGAGGAATGGCAATAGGTAGTGATTGTAATAGGGTAAGCCAGGTGAACCGCATAGAATATGAGTTCCCTGATTGGGGCTATTAACCTGGTCCAATCAGAGAGCCTTGGCTGAGAAGTAAAAACAGGAGTGCCACACATCCTGGCACTCCAAGAGCTGGCTTTGAGGGACCTGTATCAGTGTCAAGGACGTTTTTTTTAAAAAAAGGTGAGCTGGTGATGGGATACCAGCTTCTGCGGAGTCATTTCAATAATCAGCAAGAGGTTTCCTTGCTCATGTTTTAGCTGATGTCACAGAATTTCATTGGGTCTGTCAATATTGAGGACTTCCAGGGCAACACCCTCTCTGCAGTAACCTGTGTGCTACTTCCACCAGCTGGGGGGCCAGCACATGCCCATGGATGGTAACTTCTGGCACACTGCCAGGACTCTGATTTTGTTGAGCTGGTGCTTGACATTCTAAGGGATAACCCTAATTTTGTCTCAAGCCCAATGATGTTTGAAAGGTGGAGTTTGCAGAGAGGACAGGACTACATTTGCTATGGTTGTTTGCAGTGCGAAAGTCAGTGCAAGGTGATTCAGAGATGACAAGGTTTGAAGCTGGATGAACACAGCAGACTGAGCAGCATCAGAGGAGCAGGAAAGCTGACAGTCCTGTTTTATTTCTTTATTTAGACTTTGTCAGATTGTGATATATGTTTTGGACATTGTTTAGAGCAGTTGCGGGCCACTCTTTTAGGGAAAGGTGCTGCCCAGCTTAGCTCTCCTATTTCTTAAAAACTCCTCTTTGTGTGTCCACCTTAGCAACCACAGCCCCGGCCCGACTGCTGTCACACGAGAATCCTCTGAGAGAGTTTGTCAATATTCTTTATGTCTGCAAAGGCCTCCCGTAACAATAGTGTGTTGTCAGCAATGTCAGTCTTTGTGCAGCAGAAGAACAAATGACAAAAATCTGAACAGCTCAGATATTGTCCCATTTCTCCTTAAGAACTATGATTTCTTGGCTGAATTTTTGTTTTATGTAAATGAAACTCGACTGTGGGTTAGATTTAGAGATGGGAGAGATCAGAGATAATGGGAATGGGGTGTGTGAGCAATTAGGGAATGAGTCTTGTTTAAATTCTTATTTGTCTATTTTTTGCACCTCACTGGTTCCTGCCATTTTTGTTTGGCTGACAATTTTTATAATGTTTAGGGTTAGATTTAGGGTGAGTTTAAAGTTGACGTTAGGTTTAGGAACAGATTTATAGTTGGGTTAGGTTAATGCGATAATAATTATTTAGAAAATAGAACATTACAGCACAGTACAGGCCCTTCGGCCCTCAATGTTGTGCCGACCTGTCATACCGATCTCAAGCCCATCTAACCTACACTATTCCACGTATGTCCATATGCTTGCCCAATGATGACTTAAATGTACTTAAAGTTGGCAAATCTACTACCGTTGCAGGCAAAGCGTTCCATTCCCTTACTACTCTCTGAGTAAAGAAACTACCTCTGACATCTGTCCTATATCTTTCACCCCTCAATTTAAAGCTATGCCCCCTCGTGCTCGCCATCACCATCCTAGGAAAAAGGCTCTCCCTATCCACCTTGTCTAATCCTCTGATTATTTTATATGTCTCAATATCTATTGTAAAATAGCAAAATGGAAATGTTGTGTGGCTGTTTGTAATAATCTGTGAATAATGGGAATGAAGTCCTGCGGGAACGTTTGTGATGAACTGAGTACAGTAAAGGTAAATTATATCTGTATCTTCCAAACCTTTTTCCAGTGAAGTGATTCCGACAGAAGACCCGAACCCATTTGTTATTTATTGCTGGTCTGATTTTCTTAAACACTTCGGGGAAAAGAAAACCTATGTTCAGTAACTAAATATTCCGACAGTTGTTGAAGTAATAGTTCCCCCAAACCAATACTCAATTTGTGTGATTGTGAGGTCAGTTCCGTTATTGCCAAATTGCAGTTCATCTATTTTTGAAGGAAATACCAAATCATTGTGAAATCTGAACAGCTTGGAGCTAATTGAAGAATGCCAAAAGTAAAAATGTTGTTCTTTAGTATTTTTGTGATCGGTGAGTATTGTGTCTTCATCAATATCTAACGGTAGGTGGATGTTGAATGCAATGTGCTGCATTCTCTGGCAGCTGTGTTTAGTGATGATGTTCGTTTGTCTGATAATTGCTAACCCTGTGTACCAATGGACTGTCCCATCCAATGTACTCATTGATAGAGTTCTTGGAGACCCTGGACTACCCAAAGGTCATGCTCTGACTTGGTCTCCTCAGGTAGCTCCAGTAATGACAAACAGTGACATTAGGCTCCTGTTTGGTTGCAGAAAGACAATTAAGTAAGTATCAGCCCACCAGCTGTCACGGGGACCCATACAGAATTTGCTTTCTCTGGTATTATTCCTTTACCTACAACTCTCTTGAGTTATGCATGATAATATATTAAGTCCTTCGTCCAAAATGACATAGTGCTTCCAAATTGAAATGTGGGGGTAAGTACCCACTGAATGAGGTGGAGGAGGTGGGGATACTGAAGGGTTAGCCCAGGGTCTGGAGCCGATTCCTCCATTTCTTCCATGGAAACAGGGCTGAGGACCTGCTGCAGGAGAGACTGTGAGCTGACAGGGAGTAGCTGAGGGAGAGACTGTGAGCTGACAGGGAGTAGCTGAGGGAGAGACTGTGAGCTGACAGGGAGTAGCTGAGGGAGAGACTGTGAGCTGACAGGGAGTAGCTGAGGGAGAGACTGTGAGCTGACAGGGAGTAGCTGAGGGAGAGACTGTGAGCTGACAGGGAGTAGCTGGCACATTTGACGAAGGCCTTTGGTATCACTGGAGTGCCCTGGACATGGGATTCATGAAGTTGTGGTGCTGGTCTCTGCTGGTTCCATGGTGTAACGGTCAGCATTCTGTGTTTTGTACCCAGCGATCTGAGTTAACGTACCATGAACGGCTGATGATCCTGGGATTGTACTCATTAGAGTTTAGAAGTTTGAGGGGAGATCTAATAGAAACTTACAAGATAATGCATGGCTTAGAAAGGGTGGATGCTGGGCAGTTGTTTCCGTTAGGCAGGGAGACTAGGACCCGTGGACACAGCCTTAGAATTAGAGGGGGTCAATTTAGAATGGAAATGAGGAGACATTTTTTCAGCCAGAGAGTGGTGAGCTTATGGAATTCATTGCCATGGAGTGTAGTGGAGGCCGGGACATTAAATGTCTTCAGGGCAGAGATTGATAATTTCTTGATCTCACCAGGAATTAAGGGCTACGGGGAGAGTGCAGGGAAGTGGAGTTAAAATGATTAAATGGTGGA